>NW_027501800.1:0-30034 GCF_021521415.1 Bidens hawaiensis
CGTCTGATCTGAACTTGTGGTGAAAAATCCACATGCTTCGGATGACATTCATATGAGGTTGGTGTGGGACTAACTCCCACGTCTTATTTTTAATAATAGCATCAAACTCGTTGGTCATGGCGGCTCGCCACTCCGGTGTTGACAAAGCGGCTTTAGGTGATTTTGGTAAAGGTTTAACGGAGGAGGTTTGAAGGTTGAATTGCGGTTTGGGTTTGGAGATCCCGTCAATTGCGCGTATGCGCATGGTGCGAGTCGCCGGAACGGTGGTAGGCGGAGTTTGTGGTGTTGGCTGAACGGGTGGAATGGGTACGTCAGTGTGCGCTGTTTGGGTTTTGTTTCGTCGAGAGTAGGTGAAAATGGGTGGTGAGGAGGTGTCCGGCTGAGAATTGGAGGGTGCCGGTGCATGGGGTGTGGGGCTGTTGCGGTAGGCCCGGGGTCAGGTTGTGTAGGGGAGGATGTGGCAGTAGTGATTGGGTGGTTAACTGAGTGGTTGGCTGACGTATAGGGGCTGCCGGGTGGAATGGAATCGGTGGTGTGGGTGTTATGGGTTGGACGTGGTTCCAGAGAGTGGGATGTGGTGGGTCGGATAGGAAGGAGTACGGGTGGGGGAGTTTTGGCGGTTGTATAAGACTTTCGTCGGGTTATTGAAGTTGTTGGGTTTGATGCTTCCATGACTTGTGATGTGCTTTACTGCCTATGTAATATGTTTGCAGTTGTGATCATATAATTTTAATAGTTGCAGTTCTTGTTAATAAACACTTAAGGCTTACATAACAACTAGAAAAATAATCTAGACACACTTGATTACAAGTTTATGAACTCCTTTTCTTGTTTCACTAGTTTGTTGAAAGCTTTGGCATATTCACCTTAACATCTTGTAAAATTCGAACGTCCGGGACTTATATTCCTTCTAGATGAAGATCTATATTTAGAGTCTGGAAGGTCTTGATTTTTGCAATTTGGTATATTATTGTATGTAAAACGTAACGGGAAATATCCGAACTATTACAGAGGGGAACCTTCAATATATACCGGAAGCAAGTCCTAGAGAAGTTTATATCGGGCGCATAGTCCAT
Source organism: Bidens hawaiensis (assembly GCF_021521415.1). Classification (NCBI taxonomy): domain Eukaryota; kingdom Viridiplantae; phylum Streptophyta; class Magnoliopsida; order Asterales; family Asteraceae; genus Bidens; species Bidens hawaiensis. Next base: position 1,077 of record NW_027501800.1, read on the forward strand.
ATACTATTAAATAAGCTAAAAGCATTACATATGATTAACACTCTTTCTTGAACATATATATTAATCATGCCCAATTTGTTACAAATAAATCTATGGTTTCCAAAGAGGTAATGATATTAGTAAGTTCAAAATTCGTCTTCATGTGAATCGGCTGAATAGATGGAGGGTTTGCTTGATAGTAGACCAACTACAGCAGGATCATGATCTACAGTCGATGGACCAAATGACACGGGGAGTAACGGGAATGACTCGTGAAATGTGACATCGGCACTGGTAAAGCATCGGTGGAAAGATGTGCATTTAATTAATTTTCACTTGTTCTCAAGTAAAAGTTCCATATTAAACGAATCCAATTTGAATTTTACACTTCTTTATGTATAGAGATGAATAAAGGTTAAACTGCTCTTAAAGAAAATTGATTTTTCCACAGCTGTAGTTACCCAAGTCAGAGAAATCATGCTACAATAAATTGTACAATAATATGCAGCACACTGAAGCATCTGTATACTGCTCTGTACTGGTTTTCCTAAAAGAATATATATTGCCCATAAGTTATTTCTTATTTTTAATTCAGTGGCTTTTGATCAAAGTGATTCACCTGCTTTTAACATTACACACTTGTAAAATAGCACCCTGAGTTTATTGACACTGCAAAGTAAAGGTGGGGGTGGGTCCATGGAAATGGGAGTAAGTAGTTCTTTGAATGATTTTATCATACCTGTGTAATCTAATTACTTACACTTTGATGATTGATCCATGGTATGATCTTAAGCTTTGAACTTGAATTAAATTCAACGTCATTATTACTAATAAAATTTGGTAAGACGTGAATTTGTATCGGTTATTTAGTTATGTTGTTCTCTAGGACTACTGTAATCATGCTCCGAGGCTGAAATTTATCTGTAAAATTCAAATGCATGTGAAATGACTATTTACATCATTACATGAATTTAACATATTTTTAGCGTTATTAATTTGGTAAAAATGATCATCCATTTAATTAAATTGTAATTTTAATGCCAAGACTAGGGTTGTTAAACTTATGATAAGCTTGTGACATATGAAGAACAACTCATATGGTTGTCAAGACTATACCGGTGAAGTTATGCTTTGTTACTAGGTTTGCTAACCCCGTATCAGTAATTTAAACTAGATTGGCAATCTTGCTAGTAATTATAGAAAATAAAAGTTATAAGAAAAAAAAAACACTTAAAACTAAAAATATAACAAAGTAGGTGGATATTTTATTGAAATATGGTTCTGTATTATGATTTATGGAACTATAATAGTATTTATGGTTTTAAAAGAAATCTTGTTGGTCCAAAAACTAATTGTGGCACTTTGGATTTTGGAACATCTTGCTTAATGCTTAGAGTTAGAGGTGTACAAAAAAAAATTGGTTGGAACCGGTTCTATGCAAACCGAACCGAATTGGTTTGACAATAAAACCAGTTTCATCTAAACCGACCCAAACCGGCGGTTCTAGGACTGGTTCACCTTATGATCTACCAAATCAGTTTTAAAACCGGACCGGTTTGGGTTAAAACCGGTTTAAAATGGTTAAACCAGTTCTAAACCGAGCTGGACCAGGTCGGCCTCTCTTGTTCCTAAACCGGTTTCTAAACCACACCGGTTTTGACCATGCTTTGACCAAACTTGTTCGATTTATAAACCAGTTCGATTTGGGAAAAAACCGATTTTGTACACCTCTACCAGAGTTAATGTGTGCTGAGAGGCCCGACCCAGCCCAAATTAGTTTTAGTTTTATTACGTTGTCTAAAGTTTAAACCAACCCAGTTATAACATAATATGAAGTAGTAGTTATAATTAATAAGCCTATAATAGTAATTTGCTGCAGCCCACAACTTGAGGAGCAATTGGAACAAAATTGCTGCTCCTTGTAGTTCACTAGAGGTGCCAAAAAAAAAACCGTATCCGTAAAAAAAAACCCGGAGCCGGGTTTTTAATACACGAGCCCGTACTTGACCCTACATGTAAGGTACGGATATGTTATGCATTTCAGTACGAAAACATGTATCCGAAACCGGACTCGATTGGTACCCGGTAAGACCCGATACTGGAACCAGGTTTTTCTAATACCCGAAACCGGGGTTTTCAATTACCCGATTTATACCTGAAATTGCCCTAAAAATACCCTAAAATGTACAACCCCTTAAAAAATTCAATCCATGCCCGAAAAACCTGAAAATAAGGTTTTTTCAATACCTGGAAATAGGATATTAAAAAAAATACCAGGTTTTAGAATATCCGGTTCTATACTCGACCCGAACCTGATGTATATGATATGGTTTTTAAAGACAATACCTATCCGATTTTTCAATACCCAATCATACCCATATTTGAAAAACCTGATTTGTGCCCCTCAAGTTCACTTGTTCCCCTTTTTGGGCTGAGAAACAGCCAAGCCCATTTGGTTATTTTCATTCTTCCGTTTTAATTTCCATTTATTACTGGTGACAACAATTAATAACCATTAGAGATGGTCAAAAAAACCGGTCGGGGAACCGGTTTGCCGGTTTAAACCGGAAACCGGTTTTTACGAAAACCGGTTTTTTAAAAACCGGTTTGACCGGTTTACAAACCGCCGGTTCGTATTTCGGTTACAAGTTTTAGATCCAAAACCGGTTAACGAACCGGTTAATGGAAAAACCGGTTTTTTTTAAAACCGGTTATTATGAAAAAAACCGGTTATTAACCGGTTATTTAAAAAAAAAAACCGGTTAACCGGTTTCTAAACCGGTCCTAACCGGTTAGACCGGTTAGGGTTTTGACATACAAAAACCGGTTATTAACCGGTCCGGTTATTAACCGAACCGGTTTTTTTCCGGGCCAAAAAAAACCGGTCCGGTTAATAACCGAACCGGTTTTTTAAAAAAAACCGATTTGTGCACCTCTAATAACCATTGACAACTTGTTGCCGCAATTCCATCTCAACCCCTCGTTCAAACCCATTTTTGTAGCTATTTCTTCATTAATCCATTTCTTCTTCATCTTCCCTACATTTTAATCCAATTCGCTTCCTTCCTAGTAGGTACATTTTACAATCTCAAATTCATCTTTAATTCCAATTGGTTCATGCCATAGCTAATAATGTTATCATATAATTAAGGTTTTTAATCTGTGAATTGGTTATGGATTTTGATTCATTTAATTCTATAAATTTTATTTTAAATATGATGCTGCTATAAATGAAGCACTAAAATTGAATGCATGTTAAAAAAAAACTTATTTCTGTTATATATACAAATGCATGTTTGTATGCGCATGTATATGTATGGGTGTTAAATGGGCCGTGTTGGCGGGTTGGTAGGTCAAAGCTGACGCGAATCCGAAAACTGATACAGCCCCAACCCGAAAATCGTGTTAACCACGTGAACATGAACATGATGCGAATATTTACGGGTTGACGCAAACATAAACCATTTGACCCGGGAGTGTTTTTTTATTGTTCACATGTTAATTCTATAAATTTACATTTTTACAAAAACAAATATATAGATTTATACAAACAAATATATTTTAATCATAGAATCTTATGTAACATTCCTTTTTAGTTTTAAATTTTGGAATAAAATATTCAACCAACTTAATTTATTATACAAAATTTTATCTAAAAACTAGGGTTGACCCGAACCCACCCTATTAACTAAATGTGTTTGTGGGTTCGACTCGAAAATGCCCCGAACCCTTTTATACCAAAACCAATCCCACAAATTTCATGCCAAGTTCATGTCGTGTCAGAAGCTCGCACCCCGGTATGCATATCTTTTGAAGATAGGCTATGCACGTTAGATTTTATTCACATAAAATATGACATTTCAAATACCATCATCATGTTTTAGGTTATTAGTGTTGTTTATAATGGCATTATGGATTTATTCACATATATATTCTTTCTTGTATTTGTATTAAAGATCATGTGTCACAATATATTCTATTCGGTTCTTTAGGTAGCTTAAGATGGCAGACGAGGATATTCAACCACTTGTGTGTGATAATGGAACTGGAATGGTTAAGGTAATCATTAATCAATAATCAAAATATATTCTTCACAAACATTTTCATGTTCATATAAACAAACTAATTTTACAGGCTGGATTCGTGGGTGACGATGCACCACGGGCCGTGTTCCCAAGTATCGTGGGCCGGCCCCGTCACACGGGCGTGATGGTCGGAATGGGCCAAAAAGACGCATATGTTGGCGACGAGGCCCAATCCAAAAGAGGTATATTGACCCTAAAATACCCGATCGAACACGGTATTGTCAATAATTGGGATGACATGGAGAAGATTTGGCATCACACTTTCTACAACGAGCTTCGTGTCGCTCCCGAAGAGCACCCGGTTCTTCTTACCGAGGCCCCTTTGAACCCGAAGGCTAATCGTGAAAAAATGACTCAAATCATGTTTGAAACGTTTAACGCACCCGCTATGTATGTCGCAATTCAAGCCGTGCTTTCGTTGTATGCCAGTGGTCGTACAACCGGTATTGTGTTGGACTCAGGGGACGGTGTGAGCCACACCGTCCCCATTTACGAGGGGTACGCGCTTCCACACGCAATCCTTCGGTTGGATTTAGCTGGACGTGACCTGACTGACGCGTTAATGAAAATCCTGACCGAACGTGGGTACTCGTTCACCACGTCAGCCGAACGAGAAATTGTTCGGGACATGAAGGAAAAGCTAGCTTACATAGCACTCGACTTCGAGCAAGAGCTCGAGACTTCAAAAACTAGCTCTTCGGTCGAGAAGAGTTTTGAGCTGCCCGACGGACAGGTCATAACCATCGGGGCAGAGAGATTCCGCTGCCCCGAGGTTCTTTTCCAGCCTTCCATGATTGGAATGGAAGCTGCTGGTATTCATGAGACTACTTATAACTCTATCATGAAATGTGATGTGGATATTAGGAAGGACTTGTATGGAAACATTGTGCTTAGTGGCGGTACGACTATGTTCCCCGGGATCGCTGACCGGATGAGTAAGGAGATCACCGCGTTGGCCCCAAGTAGCATGAAGATCAAGGTCGTCGCCCCGCCCGAGAGGAAGTATAGCGTTTGGATTGGTGGTTCCATCCTTGCATCACTCAGCACCTTCCAGCAGGTTTGCTTTTGTAACCAATGTTTTAATAACCGGACTGGACAGCAAACCTGCTGTCTAACTGGTTCACTGGTCAGGCCAGTTAGACTGGATTTAATAATCAGATGACGTCATAAAATAATATTTAATATAAAAATAAAACTATATATATATATATAAAACAGAAAGCAAAATATGAAAATACTTTATGCTTTGGTGTATGAAATATGTTTTAACTTCTTATGTTTTGAGTGCAGATGTGGATCGCGAAGGCTGAGTATGACGAGTCTGGTCCGTCTATCGTTCATAGAAAATGCTTCTGATTTGTGCAACTTCGGTCTGGTGTCGCGTTCGGCTTGCACGTTTGTATTTTTATTGTTTTCTTTTATAATCTACACACTACATATATGATTTGTGACTATTGATGTATTGTACGTTCCACTATTCTTTGATTTTCATATTGTTTTAGAAAGTTAGAGCATATTTTACTATGTTTTGTTGATTTCATGATTCTTGGTTAAGAATCTATGTAGAAACTTTTGTGTTTGTGCGTTATCTTTTTGTTTTTTGAGTTAACCGTCATTTTAGTACCCGTGGTTTGTTCAACTACGCAACTTTAGTACCGTTTTTGAATTTTTTGCAAATGGTTATTTCAGTTTTCTAAGACTTGCAATTTTAGTACTTTTTTCTAACCCCGTCTATTTTTCTCTGTTAAGTAAGGGGTAAACCGGTAACTTCGTTATTTTTTATTTTTATTTGTTTTTTTGTTTTCTTTTAATCAATTTATCCTTCACCTTTCTCTTTTTAATTTATATTTCCATATTCTCTTTCTCTCTCTATACACCACCATTGCAAACAAACACCACAATAATTTCGATTTCTCGTACAAGATAAAAATGATTTGCTCGTATCTAGGGCATGACCCTGTAAGTCAACTACCATTGTTATTCATCTACCACCTCCGGTGAACTACCACCAGTTAACAACCACTGCACCATGAAGCAATAACCACCACCATTTAACCACCCCAACTGCCGGCACCACCACACCCGTCCCATCTCAAATCCAACACCACCACATCCCTCCCCTTCCCGTCGTCTTCCCCTATTGCTTGTCTGTACATATTTGGAAGAACACAACTACAGTTCTTCATCATGATGACTCAAATTCAACGAAATTAGGGGCTTTATAGTGTTGATGAAGGTGCATATGTGCAGGCCAAAGCCATTGAATTGGGTGGAGTTTGGGGTTTTCTAGGGTTCTTGGGTTATGAAGATACAAACTTTACCAAGGGGTTGGGTGATAAAAAAAAAAGAAAATAAATAAAAAGAAAATTACCAATTGACCCCTTACTTAACGGACAAAAATAGACGGTGTTAGAAAAAAAGTACTAAAATTGCAAGTTTTAGAAACTTGAAGTAGCTATTTGCAAAAAATTCAAAAACGGTATTAAAGTTGCGTAATTGGACAAACCACAGTTGGTAAAATGGCACTTAACTCTTGTTTTTTCTAAACAACGAACATAAACAAAATCCTTCGAATAATCTTAGGGGTCCGATGTAAGTGATTAATTACTTAAATCAAAGAACACGTCGCCAAAGTTGCCAAATCCTTTTAGACTAGATAACAAGGACTACTTAAGCACTAACATGTAGCATCATTATATACTACAGATAAATATTGGGTGTTGGTGTCACAAGTTGTAACTAAATATTTTTTTTAAAGAATTAGGAAATATATTTGATAACATTACAGAAAATGAATGCGTAGTATATTGGCTGGTGTTCAATTAGTTAAGGCTTTCCGTGTCTCTCTTCCCAAGTTCGAAGCCAGTAAATACTATTTTTTTGGGTGGGGTTTCGTGGAGCACATAATTCATTTTCTTAATATTCTAATTTGCTTTTAAAAAAAAAAAAATTGTTATTTTATTTGTTTTAAATAATTTAGTTTGACAAGTTTATTATTTGGGGGTATTCCAATAACCATAGTGAACATGTCAGCTACCGGTCGATTTCATGGCGAATTGTCGTTGCAATACCTGTGTTTTACCGATCAAATAAAAAATCGTTTTAGATATTTTTTATGTATCATAAGTTATGCAAGTGCCGCTACTATTATTAGCGTGGGTTTAGTGCGGGCACCGCAACAAACCTAACCGATAAAGACCAAATCCTTGTCACCGTAATGAACTTAACCATTACAGACCGAATTCGCATTGGGGACGTAATGAACTTAACCATTACAGACCGAATTCGCATCTTTGTGTCGTCGCAACGCGGTGGGTTTTAACCTGCCATAAGATTAATAGTCATGGGTGGTGCCACAACACTTTTTGAGCACAACCCTATTTCTAATCTACTGTGTGGTCTAATGGTTGTAGGTGTGTTTTCTAACTGCTTGGTGGTGTTTGTGCCCAAGATCGAGTCTAGCCGGCTACTTGCTTTATTGTTTTTGTGAGTTTATCTTGTGTCTGTTATACAAGCTACTTGCTTTTTTGGTGTTTTTATATTGGTGCGAACTGAAGATGTCGAGAACCGTAACGAATCTAACCCATACCAACCGAATTCGCCACCGTTTTTGTTTTAATGGAACCATAACGAATCTAACCCATACCAACGAAACTCATGTCAACTCGCCACCGTTTTTGTTTTAGATAAGTTTTTTTATTTTAAATATGTTAACCTGGCGAAATTATTTTTCGGATTTAGTTCTGGATCCCTTAACGAATTTAACCGATAATTTAAGCGATTCCGACCCAATTAGCGTCGATTCTCCGCTGCAATGCATGTGTTTTACCGACCGAATAAACGTCGTTTTAAATAAATATATTTTTTTGTATCATAAGCTATTCGCGTGCCATTTATTATTTTTGGCATTTACTAACTTATGTTTCGTGTTTAGTGCTAGTTAATTATTATTCGAACTATCCGACAAATCCCTGAATTGCTATCCGAATCTGAATCCGAATTTTTGGATATCTTGAATTCAGATATCTGAATTTTTGAATAGTTAAAATACGGATTTTTGAATAATTCGAACATGGATTTGAATTTAGATTCTTTCAAACACTCTTGTTGGAGTGTGGACATATATAATCTTAAGACACCAAGTCTAAACTGAAAATTTATCATTCAAATATTTTATTAATTAATCACTATTAATTTAAAATTAAAACACGGTTTAGAAAAAGTCTAATTAGATCAAGCCAACATTAAACTCAGATCCATTCCGTGATCTTCTAACCACTCCACCAACTATATAAATGCATCTTTGTTTCCTCTCTCCTTATAGAAACTCTTTACTCACAAATTCGTTAAGAGTGATATATAAGCATGAGAATAACAAGGAGAAAGTTGTGTGGTTATTTTCTTGTGCGAGTCGAAAGGGATTGCGCACAGAATCAAAGATGGATATAGATGAGATACTTAGAAGTGAGCTTGCAACCATTAACGAAGACTCTGAGAGTTATGGCCTGAAGGATAATGATGGCGAGAACCATAGAATCCGAGCAAAGCTGGAAAAGAAATCGAAGAAAGAAGACGCAAATCACGTTTTCACTGCTCATTTTAGCATGAAGAACTCATATGCACTCTTCTTGGACAGGATGACAAGCAGTAGAAGCTTTGGTGGACTTCAAGTCTACTAATAAAAAACATGTCATATCATCATATTCATGTCCTCCTTCCTCATCTTGAGCTTTATTAGTTATATTGTATTTTGTGGAACATATTTACCCTATTAACTTTCTTTCGCGTATGGTATACATTGGGGAGTTGAAACTCAAACCTGTTAGTTATTTACATTAGCACATTTTGTATGTTAAAGACCATGTACCATCTCATTTATATAATATCCGATAGGGGATTGAAAGTTCAAATTGGTGACTCATTTGTGGACCAATGGGAACGTGGAAGAAGAGTAAAAAAAATCGCACTTTAATCATAACACCTTTTTATTAATGTTGGTTTTATTTTATATTTTTTGTTTTATTATTAAATCTAGATGTTAGCTTTGACCATAATAAATATTTTGGTCGTCTTATATCATTATGTCATTAGTTTATTATAAGTCACGTTTGACCCATTTTATTTATAAATAGATGCTCATATGTAGCGGTAAAGACAACTTTTGATCCTTTGATTTATAGTAAACTATTTCTATCCGGCGTGGTGCACTGGGACAGCTAGCAAAACCTCAGCGTTGAAACCCGGGCGTTGACGAACGTTACGACGATGAGTAGACACGAATTCGGTCGGTACCGGCTGCGTTCCTTACGATATAGACACCATTGGTAAATTTGAGGGTTAAAACTTAAAAAATTAATTCGTCAAATTAACATATAAGAAAACAAAATATTTAAGACGATGCTTATTTGGTTGGAAAACCTAAACGTTGGTAAAACCTAAGCGTTGTCAGTCTCGAGCATTGAGGTGGTAACGTACTTGACACGAATTCGGTCGGTTTTGATTACGTAGCTTACGGTATCGGAACTAAAAATGAAAAATGTAAAACTTGAGGTGGGCCAACGACCAACTGGGGGGGTCGATAGCGTTGTCGGTCATGGGCTTTAAACAAGGCCGCGAGTCTGCCCTAACTCGGTCGGTTCCTTTTAGATTTGTTAGGGTCCCGAAACTAAAACAAAAAAATTGACGTTTGGTCGGTTTCCATTACATTTATTATGATAACTGAACTAAAAAAAATCACCAACCAATATGACGTCTCCAAACTTGTTAATTATATACAGTAGTAATTATATACAACCACTTGCGACACCAAACTTGTTAATTATATACAGTAGTAATTATATACAACCATTTGTGACACCAAATTTGTTAATTATAAACAGTAGTGATTTTGCGACCATCCATCACACTGTTGTATGCTGTATTATAAGTTAGATGTCCTTGTTTGTTTAGTATTAAAATTTTCTAATAATAATAAAAATCATTATTATAATTATTAATGTCTTACATCTTACATCGTACCTATCTTACATATCTATAATATATTAACGAAACCCTTAAAATCCTATGTGTCGTGATTTGGTCGCTCCCCTCTTTTATGGAAGCCACCAGATTGCTTAATTTTTAAATTGAGACCTTTCATTGATTTAACTCAAATTTATGGGTATGGGTCTTACCAAAACCAGATAGCTTTTAAACGGGTTATAACATCACATTAAATTAAAAATTAATCTTGCCAATTATTTGATATGAAAATCCTATAAAATAGGGATATATTAAAATTTAATATCCAATTTAAAAAGAAAAAGATATTATTTATAATTAATTAACAGTTTTATAGTAAAAAAACATAAGCTGGTCACGGGTCACCAAATCCAGATAGCTTTTAAACTGGTTATAACATATCATTTATTTATGAAACACTTCATCATCAAACCCTAAGTATATTATTAACTTTCTTACAATAAAGAAAATTAAAATCCAAAAAATAAATATTAAAAAATGAAAAATGTAAAACAATTATTCTCTCAAGCCATCATATGCTTTATTTGTAAATGAAGGTTTCTCACGCATTTAACGCGAATTCACGGGTAAAGGTCTCACCAAACCCAAATAGCTCTTAAACGGATTATAACATCTCATTATATTAAAAATTAATCTAATCAAATATTTGATATGAAAATCCTATCAAACAGGGATATACTAAAAATTAATATCCTATTTTATTTAAAAAATATATATTATTTATAATTAAGAAACAATATTATAATAAAGAAAATAAATGGGTAATGAGTATCAACAAACCCGGATATCTTTTAAACCGAATTATAACATATAATTTATTTGTGAAATCATTTCATCATCAAACCTCAAGTATATTAATTATTAACTTTCTTACAATAAATAAAATTAAAATCCAAATATACATATATAAATATTAAAAACAAATAATGTAAAACAACCCCGTAATACGGGGATAAAATCTAGTAAGTAATAAAAGAAAACCCTAATGCCACATGGCAACTCCTAACACCTCTCTATCCTATGTGCCACTTCATAAGGCTTTCTAATCCTCCACTTTGCCACATGTGCACTAATAAATACAAATAAATAATAAATACTCATAATGGATACAAACTAATAATTAATAAATACTAACAACAACAATGAAATAAAAATAATATTATTGTTACTAATATTATTTATATCATCATCATTACTATTATAAGTAGCCTTTTAGTAATAAAAAGAGGTGTGAAAAAAGCAACAAAGTAGTTAAGAAAATAAGAATCGATCATCAGCATTTTATAAGTTTCTGAGTGTAAAAGAGTATTTTGTCATAGCCAAATTTTTACAATAGATTAGTTAAAACTGAATCAAGGGTTTTCAATAATATAAAAAAAATAGATTTTAGGTTATAATCTCTAGCAATGGCAGTTTAGGAACATCGTGTTTTTACTATAAAATATTGTTATCGATTCAAAATTTGATACATGTTAAAAGCATTTTCATCTAAAAAGAGTTAACGGGCTAAAGTATGTTTCAACTTTCAGGTCATGACTTTGGTGACAAATCTTTGGGATCATGAATTTGGTGACAGATCTTTGGGGTCATGACTTTGGTGACAGATCAAAAGACTGATTTTGAAAATTTAAAATTTGGTTTCGGATTAGATTCAGAGTCAATATTTTTGTCATATATTTTTTATTTGATAGAGGTCAAATTTCTAAAAATCACATTTTACGCCTCTTTGTTTCTTTTAAACTACTAGCGGGTCAAAGAAGAATCAAATCGGAAAGAAGTTTGAAGAGGTACATATGTTACTCCATTTAGATTATATGCTAGCCCATAATAATATCTCAATGTATGTATAATTTTTCCGAGTTATTAAAATTTGTGACATGACGTGGTGATATAGGCCATAAAAAAAATTAATAATGTCATATATTTACAGAAGTTTAAAATGATTTATGGTTCAAATATAATTTAGGGATATGCATGTTTATTAAACATTTCATATATAATGAGTTTTTTATTACTTATATAATTTAAATTGTTAAACCCGTGTAATACACAGGTAGTTAAGATAGTATAACATATATGTGTACACATTTACATATACAGACACGTACACATGCTCGTAGTACATGCTTGTTTATAAGGTTTCTGGAACCTTGAAACATTGGGAGAAAATGAAAGTATTTGAGAAAAAAATTTTGTCGTCTAATATGAAGTTGATGTATCGGTTTGTAAAGGTTTATTGTTATTGATTTATTGGTGCCCGGGTCTCTTAAACTCGAGTTTTGGGTTTTCTTTTGGCATCCTACTTTTGTTTGGCTTCTTTAATGTATTTTACAGTTTTTTGTTTTTTTTAATGATGTGTTATAATATTAAAATAAAATTGAAATGAATGTCACGTGTTTGACCTTGTGAATGCATATAAAAAGAAATTTAATGCAGAATAACACATTAAACGTGTTGACATGACATGCAAGTTGTGTAATATATATAGTTGAAGGGACTTATTCACATTCTATAACCTACAAAATGAAACAGCTAAATAATTATATTGTGTCATGGTGGCTTGGTGAGAGCCACAACGCCTATAGCATCAACGAGCCACTTGTATTAGTTGTCACCATTTCAGTACTAATCTTAGCTATACTATACTGCAAGTTCATACTTTCAAACTCATCAAACGGTGCTCCATCATTGCCACCAGGTCCTCGTTCATTCCCGATTATCGGGTACCTTCCATATATTACTCCGGACTTGCACACACAGCTCACCAACATGGCTCACACCTACGGCCCTATCTTCAAGTTCAAACTAGGAAGCAGGCTTCACGTCGTGATAAGCACCGCAGAGTTGGCAAAGGTTGTGGTTCGTGACCAAGATGAGGCCTTTTCTGACCGTGACCAATCAACCGCGGCTTTAGTGTTAACTTATGATGGCCTAGATATAGCTTTTTCCAAAAACAACCCGAATTGGCGTAAGCTTCGTAAGATACTTGTCCATGAGGTCCTAAGCAACAAGAATCTTAAAGCAACTAGTTATTTTCGAAGGGACGAGGTTAGAAAAACCGTCAAGAATGTTTTTGATAGAATTGGTACCACGGTCAACATACGTGATATTGCCTTTTCTACGGAGACAAATGTCCTAACAAGAACAATATGGGAAAACACCTCAGATGAAGGGTTGAAAACTAGCAATCTTGGAGATGAGATAAATATGGTGACTTCAAACGTTATTAAGATTTTTGGACGAGTTAATTTGTCTGATTTCTTCCCTAGTCTTGTCCGATTTGATCTACAAGGTGTTGAGCGGGACATGAAGATACAAGTTAACAAGTTGGATACACTTTTCACTAGCATCATTGAAAATCGAATTGAATCCAACTTCAAAATGTCACAAGAAGAAGTGGGGTACGAAGGAAAGAAAGATTTTGTACAAATATTACTAGATCACAAGGATGAAAAAGATGGTATTTCGCTTAGCATGACCCAAATGAAGGCAATTCTCCTGGTAAGATTCGTTCTTCATATTTCGTTTCTTTTTAAAAGAATTGAAATGAAGAACAAAACAATAAAAAGTGAATACTTTATAATTGTGTTGAATAACTACAAACTAGATGTAACATCCCGAAATTTAACCCGGTGACCAAAAATCTATCTTTTGTAAATAAATGATATTTTCATTATTTTAAAAGATTTCAGATATTTTATTCAAAGTTATTTCATAAAAGTTTATAGAAAAATGTTTCGTTTTACAAAATTTATGGACTCGGCTAATCTCGACCCGTAGGTAGCCAACCCGCGCCTAACCAAACCCGTAGTATATAAACGAAAGTTCTTGACACTTCCACCATTTTCACCCAACTCTTTCACTTGCACCCACCCAAACTCTCTCATTTCTAGAGAGAGAAGCTAGAGAGAGAAAGTCCTCAAATCACAAATCCGAGCCCGGAATCTTGTTCCTAATCGTTTTTGGTAAGTCCCTTTCGAAAATCATCCGTTTTCATAACCATTTTCGGCCTCAAATCGAGCAAAAACTCCCATTTTCGTAACTTGAGTTTTCGGGTCAAAAACCGACTTGTTTTGGTGTCAAAATGCAAGCTTTTGTGTTTAAAAGTACTAGGAATCGATACCCCTTTCAATCCCGAGCATTTCCATGTCAAAAACTTCGATTTTGGGTCAAAAATCTGGAAAATCTGGAAAACCCGTAGGTTTCTCCGTCGCCCAGCTTGAAGGAGTCGAATCAGACTCATTCGATCGAACCAGTCGATCGAACCAGTTCATTCGATCGAAGGAGTCGATCGAACCAGTCCAGTCAACCGAATAGGAAAGCAACCGAATGGTCTCCAACTCATTCGATCGAATGAGCTTCGTATTCGATCGAACGAGTGTCTATTCGATCGAACAAGTTCCATGTCCGACCGAACGAGTTTTCCCAAACTGGTTCGACCGAATGTGTTTCTGGTTCGATCGAGTGTGCCTCAGATTCGATCGAATGTGTGTCTATTCGATCGAATGTGTGCCTATTCGACCGAACGTGTTCCTATTCGATCGAATGTATTCTAATTCGATCGAATGTATTCTTATTCGATCGAATCAAGCCAGAACCAAGCTGTTTTCATCTTTAAAAACCCAGTTTTTGCTCGAGGTCGCGTAAACTCGTTTTCTTAGACTTATAGCACGTTGTTAACCTTATACGTATGTCCAACTCTAGGCTAAGGAGATCTTCTGTAGCACCATCCTAACCCGAGATCAAGGTGAGTTCATAAACCCCTTTTCAACTGTTTTTACTTTATCAAACCACGGGGTGGAAATATGCAAAACACTTTACTTCAAACCTTTATACACTGTTTTACTCTGCTTTTACTCGCTTTCACTTATAACTTAACGTAATGTAAACACCATCACAATTACTTTACTTACTCTATAAATTTGTATCACTTTATGAACTGTTACACTATGAACCATTGTACTATGAACCGTTGCACTATGAACTATATGCTCTATGAACTGTTGCTCTATGAACCACGGTCACTATCTCGACTGCTTTGGGTACTGCGGCACCCATGTAAGTCTCGCACACTCGACTGCTTTGGATACTGCGGCATCCATGTAAGTCTCGCATACTCGACGGCCTTGGATTCTGTGTGAATCCATGTAAGTCTCGCCTCACACTCGCGTGACCTCTATGTGTACTATGTGTTATTACTTGCTCTTTGGTCTATCTGTTATGTGCATTTATCTCAAGAATTGTGAACTATTGTATTGCCTTATACACGTTGTAACTCAATGATCCACGTACACGCTTTTCACACACTATTATGAACTGTACCGAACCATGTATTATACACTACGCTTTTACTTATGAACTGTCTTCTCACTTTGAAACTCATAAAACAATAAGCACAGCAAAATATGTTGTAGGAGTGGTGGGTTAGCCGCTGGTACACCCTATATATAAACCCCAACAACCTATTTTGGTGCGCTTGTTCTCTTTCAAACTATTTTTCTAATAGCCGGGATCATACCCAAACATGGTAGAACAAGTTGTAGGAGTGGTGGGTTAGCCGCTGGTACACCCTATATATAAACCCCTACAACTTGGTCTAACATGCTTGTGTATGAAGCCTTTTCCTTTTACAACAAACTTATGTTCTCACTCAACTATTTTTGTAGTTGACGCTTTCTTGCATATTTTTCAGGTAATGCTAATAGATGAAGAACAGGGATTTCTAGATGGCCTTAGGAGATGACTGAAGGCGTAGTACTAGACTTAGTATCTGTTGGACTATTGTGGTTTTATTTGTATCTTTTGAACAATGTAACTTGATTATCTATGTATGCATTTCATTTAGACTCTTAACCTGTGTTATGGCTTATTCAATCTGAGACTTCGTCCACGCCCTTGGCATTCCGCCTCTGGCCGGGGTGTGACAGATTGGTATCAGAGCCCAAGGTTATAGAGAATTAGGTATGACCTAGACTATAACTTAGGGACCATACTCTGGATAGTATCATGCATCACTTGCACATATCACACTCGCATACTTGTTAACTGTTTACGTACTACTTGCTTACTTACCAAATATTTACGTGTTACTTGCTTACCTGTTTATCTGTTTAATTAACGCTTGTCTCTCCACCCTGATCTATGTTCGAGCATGATGCCACATATCACTATATCGCCTCTTGTATCACACCTACACATTGTCCGCTTATCTTGTGATCGCCTTACTCTATTGCTATATCCTCGATGTATCTCCTTTGCACTTGTCTCTCATTTTGTCTATTCCCAGAATGCCTCCCCGACGCGCTGATAACTCTGACTCTGCCGAGCTAGCCAACATTATCGCACAACAGATAGCTGCTGTTCTTCCTGGAATGGTGACTCAAATCGCTCAGACCATGCGAGAGGGAGTTCAACCCGCTGCAAACCAAGACCTGAACCCGAACGTTAATGCAACCGATCGACACTACAAGGCCTTCCAAAGTGCCCGACCGACGAACTTCGAAGGATTCGAAGGCGCTGCTGGTCTTCTTCAATGGTTCGAAAAGATGGAAGTTACGTTCGATATCGTTGCTTGCCCGGAAAATCTGCAAGTCCGTTTTGCTGCAAGTATGTTTCTCAAGCGCGCCCTGAACTGGTGGAACAACGAAGTCAGAACTCGTGGCCGTGAAGCTGCCAACGCTTTGTCCTGGACCGAATTCAGGGAAGTCGTCACTCGAGAGTTCGTACCCCGTAGCGAGCAGCAGAAGCTTGAAGCCGAGTTTTGGGAACATAAGATGGAAGGAGCTGATTACCAAGAATACACTGAGCGTTACCACGAGCTCGCCCTTTTGGTACCACATATGGTTACTCCCGCAGAACGTGCTGTTGAAGCTTACCTCCGTGGCCTTCCCGATTGCATGCGCGCTATCCTCATCGCAGCTGATCCCCAGACGGTCCAAGCCGCTGTTCACCTCACCGCCCTTGTGGCCCAAAGCCTAATCAAAGCCGGTCAACTATCTGACGAGCCGAATCGCAAGAAGCAGAAGGTCCTTGCCGCCACCACTACTGCCACTCAAGCTGTTCCCTTGAACGCAGTTGCTCCTGATGCCTCCAACAGACCCCGAGCGGGATACGCCGGTGCCCATCCCAAATGCCACACGTGCCAACGACATCACCCCCAGGGAGTCCAATGCTACAGATGCACCAATTGTGGACGACTCGGCCACCTAGCTAATACCTGCAGATCTGCACCTGCCGTCGCCAACAACGCCGCCCCCAACGCGAGAGCATGTTACGAGTGTGGAGCCACCGATCACCTCAGAAATCGCTGCCCCCGCATCACCGTCGAGATTCCTCCTGCAACAGGACGCGTTTACAGGATCGGAGCCGCCGCAGCCCAGCTAGATCAAGACGCCGCTCCAGGTATGTTCTTTTCCTTTCCTTTCGTCACGATTCTAACCCTTTTCTCCTTACTCTCTTCTTACGACTTTAACCCTCGCCGGAACTGCTCGCCTTTAACCTCTACACGCCCGCACGACTAGTTCAACTCGAATTCTTGACAACACCACTTATGATCAACACACTTTCCACTATTATTATCACTATTACACTTTGTACACTAAGCACTATTACACGAACCACGCACAAACGCAATGCTCTTGTATCCCTTACGCAACGACCAACGAACAAATGTGTTTCACGACCGATTGAACTATTTACGCATTTATACATTTGCTACTTATGTGATTGCCTGATTATGTGATTATGTGTAGAGTTTTCCCTTAAGCACTTACGCGATGGGGTGACAATTGCAAGGACGACGCAAGGTGAAATAACAATTATAGTCCGGAATATAATTGTTAAGTCACAGGTGCGTACGTATGCAAATGTTCCATCATGGTACTATGAGTCCTGAGCCCAATATTCGTGGAGTAAGGGCTACTCAAAGAATGTCGGAGGGGTGGTGGGTTAGCCGCTGGTACACCCTATATATAAACCTCTTCGGCAGGGCGTGTGTAGTTCTGAAGCGGGTATTGGAGGTAGGGACTTGTGGTAGTAAAGTGTGTCGCAAGTCTTGAACCCAATGGCAGTTGAGAGAGTATTCAAGGAAAGTTGTAGGAGTGGTGGGTTAGCCGATGGTACACCCTATATATAAACTCCTACAACTGGAATTGAATATGATCGAATACGAAAAATTGGAATTTAGGGCTTGTGAGGGGATAGGAGTGTCACTGTGAGCCCTAGTCCAAGATCAGCGGAAAGGAGCATTCGGGTAAAGTTGAAGGGGTGGTGGGTTAGCCGCTGGTACACCCTATATATAAACCCCTTCAGCAGTACATGAATGCGCCCGAAGCAAGTCTTGGGTGAATGCTCATAGCTTTGTGTTTGAATGAACTAAGTTGCTCTAATCACTAGAATCGCGAATGAACTATTTGTGCTCATGAACTCACTATTAGAACCACTATGCGCAATTTGTTTTCTCTCTTGGATTGATTACTCTATCTCGAACTAAGTTATCTCATGCTCAAAATTTCATAATATTTAAAAGTTAATATAGGCCATTTGGACGTTATGCATGGAAAGGGAAATTCTCAAATTACGATGAGGGAGTGGTGGGTTAGCCGATGGTACCCCCTATATATAAGCCCCCCTCCTCGTTAATTTGCGAATCCCTGGAAGTGCACATCAAACGAATAACCTGTATTGATTTGGTAGAATCTATTTCATAAGTTGGACCGTGTGCTTGAATTTCGGGACGAAATTCCCTAAAGTAGGGGAGACTGTAACATCCCGAAATTTAACCCGGTGACCAAAAATCTATCTTTTGTAAATAAATGATATTTTCATTATTTTAAAAGATTTCAGATATTTTATTCAAAGTTATTTCATAAAAGTTTATAGAAAAATGTTTCGTTTTACAAAATTTATGGACTCGGCTAATCTCGACCCGTAGGTAGCCAACCCGCGCCTAACCAAACCCGTAGTATATAAACGAAAGTTCTTGACACTTCCACCATTTTCACCCAACTCTTTCACTTGCACCCACCCAAACTCTCTCATTTCTAGAGAGAGAAGCTAGAGAGAGAAAGTCCTCAAATCACAAATCCGAGCCCGGAATCTTGTTCCTAATCGTTTTTGGTAAGTCCCTTTCGAAAATCATCCGTTTTCATAACCATTTTCGGCCTCAAATCGAGCAAAAACTCCCATTTTCGTAACTTGAGTTTTCGGGTCAAAAACCGACTTGTTTTGGTGTCAAAATGCAAGCTTTTGTGTTTAAAAGTACTAGGAATCGATACCCCTTTCAATCCCGAGCATTTCCATGTCAAAAACTTCGATTTTGGGTCAAAAATCTGGAAAATCTGGAAAACCCGTAGGTTTCTCCGTCGCCCAGCTTGAAGGAGTCGAATCAGACTCATTCGATCGAACCAGTCGATCGAACCAGTTCATTCGATCGAAGGAGTCGATCGAACCAGTCCAGTCAACCGAATAGGAAAGCAACCGAATGGTCTCCAACTCATTCGATCGAATGAGCTTCGTATTCGATCGAACGAGTGTCTATTCGATCGAACAAGTTCCATGTCCGACCGAACGAGTTTTCCCAAACTGGTTCGACCGAATGTGTTTCTGGTTCGATCGAGTGTGCCTCAGATTCGATCGAATGTGTGTCTATTCGATCGAATGTGTGCCTATTCGACCGAACGTGTTCCTATTCGATCGAATGTATTCTAATTCGATCGAATGTATTCTTATTCGATCGAATCAAGCCAGAACCAAGCTGTTTTCATCTTTAAAAACCCAGTTTTTGCTCGAGGTCGCGTAAACTCGTTTTCTTAGACTTATAGCACGTTGTTAACCTTATACGTATGTCCAACTCTAGGCTAAGGAGATCTTCTGTAGCACCATCCTAACCCGAGATCAAGGTGAGTTCATAAACCCCTTTTCAACTGTTTTTACTTTATCAAACCACGGGGTGGAAATATGCAAAACACTTTACTTCAAACCTTTATACACTGTTTTACTCTGCTTTTACTCGCTTTCACTTATAACTTAACGTAATGTAAACACCATCACAATTACTTTACTTACTCTATAAATTTGTATCACTTTATGAACTGTTACACTATGAACCATTGTACTATGAACCGTTGCACTATGAACTATATGCTCTATGAACTGTTGCTCTATGAACCACGGTCACTATCTCGACTGCTTTGGGTACTGCGGCACCCATGTAAGTCTCGCACACTCGACTGCTTTGGATACTGCGGCATCCATGTAAGTCTCGCATACTCGACGGCCTTGGATTCTGTGTGAATCCATGTAAGTCTCGCCTCACACTCGCGTGACCTCTATGTGTACTATGTGTTATTACTTGCTCTTTGGTCTATCTGTTATGTGCATTTATCTCAAGAATTGTGAACTATTGTATTGCCTTATACACGTTGTAACTCAATGATCCACGTACACGCTTTTCACACACTATTATGAACTGTACCGAACCATGTATTATACACTACGCTTTTACTTATGAACTGTCTTCTCACTTTGAAACTCATAAAACAATAAGCACAGCAAAATATGTTGTAGGAGTGGTGGGTTAGCCGCTGGTACACCCTATATATAAACCCCAACAACCTATTTTGGTGCGCTTGTTCTCTTTCAAACTATTTTTCTAATAGCCGGGATCATACCCAAACATGGTAGAACAAGTTGTAGGAGTGGTGGGTTAGCCGCTGGTACACCCTATATATAAACCCCTACAACTTGGTCTAACATGCTTGTGTATGAAGCCTTTTCCTTTTACAACAAACTTATGTTCTCACTCAACTATTTTTGTAGTTGACGCTTTCTTGCATATTTTTCAGGTAATGCTAATAGATGAAGAACAGGGATTTCTAGATGGCCTTAGGAGATGACTGAAGGCGTAGTACTAGACTTAGTATCTGTTGGACTATTGTGGTTTTATTTGTATCTTTTGAACAATGTAACTTGATTATCTATGTATGCATTTCATTTAGACTCTTAACCTGTGTTATGGCTTATTCAATCTGAGACTTCGTCCACGCCCTTGGCATTCCGCCTCTGGCCGGGGTGTGACACTAGATTTTTATATACAGAAATTATAATGAAAAATGATAATGATAAAACCAACAAACTAATAAAAACGCTAAAACATCAATAACTATCGCATTTGCAATTTGTATTCCTTGAGTTTGGCTTGGCAAATGACATCCTCAATAGTTTGTGCCTTTATGGTATCCCTTGAGTTTGTGGCTTGGCAATCTACATCCCTAAGAGTCTGTGCCTTGGCGAATTAAACCCCTATTGTTTATATTATTTCTCAATCTTGATTAATACAGTATATAATGTTTTATTCTTTGGTTGGGTTTAAACGTTTTATTCTTTGGTTATGCACTTTTAACATCATTCGGTGCACGCCACGAAGCGGGAGTAAGTAACCCTTGGTAATAATAACTAAATCCAAGAAAATGAGATTGATTCAACCTACTTTATTTTATCAGGATATTATGATCGGAGGAACGGCAACAACCATAGAATGGGCAATGACAAGTATTATGCACAATCATAAAGTAATGAAAAGGGTTCAAGAAGAATTAGTAGAAGTTGTAGGACTAAACAACATAGTTGAAGAATCTCATCTCCCAAAACTAAGATACCTAGAAGCAATAATTAAGGAAACATTGCGCATGTATCCTGTAGTCCCTTTCTTACTTCCACGATCACCAAGTAAGACATGCATAGTAGGTGGTCATACAATACCAACGGGTTGTACTATACTTTTAAATGTTTGGTCAATACATAGGGATCCTCGGTACTGGGACACTCCCTTGGAATTCAATCCTGAGAGGTTCTTGACAGGCGAATGGGATTACAGGGGGGTGAACTCGGTGTATTTCCCGTTCGGGTCAGGTAGAAGATTGTGTGCAGAGATTCCATTGGCTGAGAAAATGCTAATATTTATCTTGGCTTCACTCTTGCATTCATTTGATTGGAGTTTGCCCATGGGTGAAGATCATGACTTTAGTGAAATATTTGGGATTGTATTAAAGAAAAGAAAACCACTAATCGCTATCCCATCTCAAAGGTTGTCGAATGCGAGCCTTTATATGTAATACTCTCGTAGAATTTCTTTCTTATGTTGATTGTAAAAACAATTAAATAATGACTGTAAACGTATTATATGTGCTGTATTATCTTTTGTTAAATTTAACTACATAGAATATATATGTGTGTATGTGCGCGCAACCTGTATGATGATATGAGTGTGTGTAATTTACTACAAAGTTACGAGAAATCAAAAAACTACTACCAAACAATAAATATTTTTAAAAAAATACGTTTTATTTGATTTATTAAGTAACAAATATAAAACAAAAATTAATTTAGTGTTTTAATATGTATTTTACGAAGTTGCATATATGCAGCTCAAAAGTTACATATATTTAATTCATACGAGGTTCATATATATATATATATATATATATATATATATATATATATATATATATATATACGTACAAGCAACATATGTGTTACTTTTTGAGCAACATATTTTTAAGATTTTATTTCTTTATTATATGTGTTACATTATTCGTAAGAGGTAAATTTAATCCGACGTCTAACCCGACTTGAAACATTGATTATATTTGGGTATTCTAATTAGGTTATATTAAATAATGTATGAATTAAATATGCGTTACTTAATGTAATGAATTAAATATGCATTATTAAATAATCTATACTAATTATAGTAGTTACAAAACGCAATGTTACTCTTTAAAAAAAATATTACTACTTAAAGTGAATGTATCGTCTATAATCTATATAAACAAAAACTTATAAAATTCTTAAGATCAAAAAAATTCCTAGTATGCCATTTTGTATAGTAACATGATATGATCGGAAGTGGAAATCTGATAAAGTCATTATTTAATAATTTAAAATCAAACTTGGATATAAGATAAGTAAACAAGTGTAAAGAAAATCCTTTAATGAGAACCTCTGCAAGCTAATATTTGTATCAACATATAAGAGGCCCGAAGAGAACCGACAAAATCATGTCACAAATAAAATGTAGATCAGTATCTCAAGATACATGATGCGCTTAAGGAGTGGTTGAATGACAATATGACATAATCCATACACTCATCGCAACAACATGAGCAATCACACAATACTTGCATCAGTACAGGAGCAAGCAACAATGCGTTGTCTATTGGAACTATAACTAACAAGGTTAGAACCAAGAGAAAATGGTTATCAGGAGTCAAGCGTTGATCATCATGGCAACGAAAGCAATCAACATTGATATAGCCATGAATAGCCTATGCATGAGAATGAGCAGACCTAGCCCAAGGGGAGAACCCAAGCCCACTCTACTGAGAGTACCATAATTGTTAAAATATAAAATTTATATTTTATATATAATTTTGTTTTAACAGAAAATCAAACAAAGTGACTTTTTGGTTGAGTGGAAACAAAGTGTTCTAGACTATGGAAACAAAGGTCATGGGTTTGATTCCCACAATTAGTGTTCTTTTTTTTAGAAAAAAAACTTTCATTTTATGTGTGGTTTTCGTAACATTTTATTATTATATGTTTGTTTTGAGTTTTTGAAAGGCAACCTTATTGGTAAAATTGTAAAATTATCTATTATATAATTGAGAACGCGATTTTAGGAACTCGTTTTTTACTCTTACTCACCCAGGCCCCAAATTTTATGGTTTTCTTGGAGACAACCCTGAGAGTGAGTAATAACAAATCTGTGTGCACTAGTGCCCACAAGTACCGTAAATTTTGCACATAACCAATTAACCACTATCCAAATCATGTACTATGTAGGTTTTTTTGTGGGAATTGAGAAACCTTACTAGCATAATAGGTGGCATGCATGGTTGGCAGATACATAATCTCGAAGTTTGGGTCGAGATCCTCCGAACTAGGACAATCCCTTGAAATTCAATCGCAAGAGAAGTTTGTGTGTAGGTGTTCTATTAGCCGACACAATGCTAACGTTTATCTTGGCTTCACTATTCGTTTGAATGGAGTTTGCCTAAACATTTGGCATTGTGTTAAAAGAAAAAGGAAACCACTCATAGCTATCTGTCTTAAAGTTTGTCATGCGTTGGCCTTTATATCAGTCTTTTAAAAATCGATTCAAACCGGCCGTTTGAACCGGATTTTCCACAGCAGACCGATATTTTGAGCGTGGTATTTTTGGCCGGTTTGCTAGCACATCGTACCAGCGGTTTTTTTCTAAAATACCGGTTTCTACCGGTAAACCGGTTTTTTAAGTCCGAGAAATTTTTATATTCGCGTCCCATATTTTATCAAACTTACGTTTAACCCAACAATTAACATCAAACGTGTAAACTTTAGGACTATTTTTTTTAAAATTGAGTGCTTTTGAATTACTTTTTTTAATATGAATTAACTTTTGGATTATTTTTTTGTTATTGAATCGTTTACTTATTTTTGAAGTTGAAGTTGCATTTATAGGAAATTATAAGGTAAACTATTTAATCGGTTGAACCTCCCGGTTAACCCGGTTCAACCGGTTGTACCATTTTTTAGTACAAGCAGATACGAGTAAAAGGCCGGTTTTTAAAACATTGCTTTATAATGTAAGCTTGTAGGACTTCTCTTTTAAGTCAGTTGCATGTGCTCCAGTGTCACACCCAGACCATTGACGGAAACGTCGGGGGGCAACCGATTGTTAATCGCACACGACACTATTAAGTGACAATATTTAATCAACTCATTTAAATTCATAAAAACACAAAGAGTCACATAACTTGTTCATACAATAACCGAATTCAAATCATAGTAAATAATATATTGTTCGTTTTGCTAATATCCTAATAGTCTCGATAACGTTTTTTCTTCAAGTCCTCGAGTCAACCTAAAGTCAAACCTGTAACATTCATAAATAGAATTTGTCAACACAAATGTTGGTGAGCAATTTCATAGTTTTTGAACAATATATATATAATATGAAATTCTACAACTTGTATACAAAACAATAAATAATAGCAATAATTTAGATAATGAAATCGTTAATAAGAACACATTAACGACACCTTTCTATAAGGGGATGCCAAATATACTCGGATTTTGTATGAAATCGTTAATAAGAATACATTAACGACACCTTTCTATAAGGGGATGCTAGATATATTTGGATTTATGAATCAACCATCCAAAAGCGGTAAACACATTAGCACTTAAGCATATAAGCATATAATCACCAAATCGAGCATTTATTTAAGTAAAGTATACAATAAAGTTTGTGATTTAAGACTCAAGTATAAATCATTTGGATTTGAATAAGTTTGCAATGTCACCCCCAAAATATAAAAGAGTGAAAACGGGGGATGAAAGTACTCACGTTCAAGTAATAAACTTGAAAGATTTGATGATTTGAAGATTAACCGGAACGATGAGTTTAACGAACGAAGCCTAAAGGAGAAGAAGTCTTGTATTAGAAAAGTTGTCTTGGAAGTCTTTAAAAGAAAATAAATGATAAGAAATGTAAACAATTTAAAGTTTAAGGTTTAAAATGTAAATATTTAAGAAATTCTAATAATAGTCCTTTAAAAATGTAAGTTTGCTCGAAACCGGGTTAAAGTATCTAGCCCTTAATTTTACTCAACCTATGTTAAGTAATAAGGTGGGTAAAAATGCAAGAAAGCAAGTCCCTTTATAATATAGATACTAAAACGGGTTTTAACGAGTGTTCGGGTGGTCGGTTCGGGTCTTGGTGACTTGACCAAACCCAAAGTCAACTTTCCCAAAATAATAAATGTATGAGATAACTCAATAAATCCGACTTAACCAAGTATGTAGTTCTATTGTTTTAGAACTAACAACGTCCGTTAAGCGAGTGTTCGGTTTAGTCGGTCCAAACTTTGTTATAGGATCAAGTTGGATTCAACATTTCGAGTACTTTGTGAAAATAATTAAAATCAGTTTATAAAGTATTTTTAAAGAAATATATAAGCTTTAATGGTTAAAAACACACTTGTGTGTCTTAAGCGAGTAGACTTGGTTTAGTTCGGTTTGGTTCGGTTTTTATCTTGGAATAAGGCCAAGAATGGTTACCACATGTCCAAACATCATAGAACTTGTAAAATTATTTATAAATAATAATACCAAAGTCTTACATACAAAAAGTCAACAACAAAGTCTTTAAACGAAAGTTCGGTTTTCGGTTCGGATCTTGTTTCGGGATAAGACCGAGGTTAGATTCTACAAACCCATAACCATGGAAACTCAAAATGTAAAATAGAACTAAGATGAGCAGAAGTTAAACAAGGATAACAAGTGTGATGGTTAGACGCGGAAAATATATATAATCAAGGACTACTACGAGTCCTCTATGTAGTTTTGTTTTATGGGCCGGACACTTAACCGACCGAGACCGAAGAAATGCCCACCGAAGGTACAAAGGGTGCTATTATATATATGTTGTATAACAATCTTCAAGTATAAATAAGTGTTAACAAATTGATCATAATGTAAGACAATAGTCAGTTTGACTTTGGAAAGTCAAACTGTCAAAAAAAATATAAAGAACACCTTTGAATGCTTGAGAATTGGAAGAGAAAGAAATGAATGAGTAAGGATTAATGAAGGGGATAGGGGTGTATATATAGGGTGGGTTGAAAGGGTCAAGCATGGGGTGTGATATCAAGGTTTGCATGCAAGGGGGGTCAAGACAAGTCACAAAACAACCAAAAAAAAAAGATGGGGCTGCTGATCTGCTGCTGGTCAGCACGTCGGTTCGCGTCCGGAAGTTCGTTTTTTATGTATCTTGAGCGTTTTAAGTCCGTTTTCGAATCCGTATAAGGGGTTTTTCAAATTAGACAAGCGGGAATGTTTTAGTAACATAAAATCCAATATTTTATATATTTGAAATGTTCGGGATATAAATCGGATCGGTTTACAACATAAAAACAAATACAAAATAAATACAATTTGACCCGAAATCGAGGGATGTCACATCCGGTTTGACCATGGAATGCATTTGATTGTTCAAAATTATATTCTTATTACGATAATTACGATAGCTTCTTGATGTATTGGAAATTATAATGAACACTTAAAACAAAATTGTGGGTGATGTGGTCGTGTGCGTTTTCTGTCATATAAACGTTTTATACTATTAAATAGCCTAGAGGAGTACTAGTTTGAATATGGTAGGCTAAAAGTTGACCATGGAGTACCGTTTGTATCTTGTGGACGAATTTGTTTTTGAAGAATTTACTAAATTTAGTGAAAATTAGTGTCTATAGGTGGACAATAGATTTTGGAGTATATCTAGTGATATTGGTGAGGGGACAAGTCCTCTTATTGAAACAGCGGACTCAAGGAAGAATGACCTTTTGCATGTATTTCTTCGCTTCCTGAGGTACTAGAGAGTCGAGACTGATTCTTTGTTTTTTTCTTTTAGTTTATGTCTTTTAACTTTATCTTAAAATAAAAAACGCAAGCGTGAGTAAAGTGTGTCTTTCTGTCACCCACGATTTGCATTTTATTATTCCGTCATGCAAATCACGAGTAATGGTTAAATTGTAATTTGTACATAGGTTATAATCAATCACCTATCGAAATATTAAGATTTATAATAATAGAACGTTTTTTAACAACAAATAATAAATTATTATGTGTTGTTTTCTATTAATGGACAAAATGCTTGTGTTAGCATTTGTTTTTATGTGATGCAAGTCGTGAGATGCATATCCTCATTTAGCCTTTTCTTTTCTTTATTTTTTTTTCTTTTTCGAAAATGTTATTTTATATTGAAGCATTCACTAGCAAGAAGCCACATACCAGAGCCGGCTAGGCATAGGATAATGTGGGCTATCGGCCGGGTTACTTAATTTTTCAGAGCACAAAATTTCTTATATATATATATATATATATAAAGAAAATATGTATATTTAATGTTTTACCTTAATTATACAATAACTAGCTTGATTTTAGTTTCACTTGAGACATGTTTAAGCTTATTTTTATATAAAAAGTTTTTTACACAACTTAAATCATAATCAGGTAAGCCCATTTAAAAATTTAATTGTTTAAATCAAATAAAAAACCATTTACATAAGCCTAATTTTTTTTTGCTCATATTATTTCATTACTCATTAGGGTCTACGGGCATTTTTATTTCGGCTCGACCGAGGCATATAAATTCTCGAAAACGGCCCTACTAGAGACAAAGACATACATAAACAAGTTACTCTTGATCTCCTCGAAGATTTTGAACACGGAAGTATGCTTGTTGTTGAAGATATACGTATTCCATGTGGGTCAAATACTCAAATGTACCAAGCACTTGCCAAAGTTTTTTTTTCTTTTCTTTTTTGATATTGCTTGTACAAGATAGGTCACAACGCGATGGAGAAAAACACAAACACCACTAATCATGTAATATGTTAAAATTTTCTTTGGGAATTAAAAAAATAAGCAATAACAGCACCATGCTCAATTAAAAAAAAATAAAATATTCGTCTTATCGTGAGTTCATTAAAAATATATATATTAACGTGTGAAAACGTTATGATTATTTAAAAATTATGGACATGGACAGAAATTGGTTTAAAATGCGTAATACACACTGTTGCATATATGCACTACACCGTTAAGAGTTTTTTTTATTAACAATATCAGCATATAAGAAGAATGAAAGAAAAAAAAAACCACAAAATATTTTTTTTTTAAAATTAAAAATAATTTTTACGAGTTTTTAAGTTTTCTGTTTAATAGTAGTTTTCACTTGATCTCACCCATGTGCGTGCGTTCGTGTGTGTGTGTGTGTGTGAGAGAGAGAGAGAGAGAGAGAGAGAGAGAGAGAGTTAATGTACAAACAAA
>NW_027501801.1:0-67216 GCF_021521415.1 Bidens hawaiensis
TACCATATATAGAAATTTTAGTTATTTTGGATTGGGCTCAGGAAAAACAGGGAGTCAAGAACCATTCATGGTGGTGGGCCCTCTCTAATTGGACTCTCATGTGCCAGTTTGGTGAGACTTGAGAGACATCACCATCCTATTATTGACCCCCCAACACAATCATCTAATTAACTCCTACTCCTACACTGGCTAAAACTTAAAAGCTTACTTGTAAAGAGATTTGTATGAATATAAGTTTTATTTAATATATAATAACTTATTGTTTGCAAATGTGATTTGTGAGAGGCCTTGTCTGTTTAAATAAGTCAAGCACAAATGATCTTATATTGCTTTTTTCACTAATGACTTATAAAATCTTTTAGAGCAAGTCTGTTTAGTTTGGTTTCAAAAATCTGTAGGAGGCATCTATGGCGGTGGTGCTAGTGGTGGCGGCGACAATTGGTAGGTGTTGGTTAATTATGTAAAAAGAAAATAGGGAAATAATTTTTGCATCAAACCAAAGTTGATCCAGTCATGCATTCCCTACATTTGCTGTACTGGCCATGTCAGGATCTTGCTGTAAGTGTGGGTGCTAATTTGGCTACATATGCTACCAAATTCAATAAAAAAAACATTTCAACAGTTAAATATATTATATATTGAATATAATATGTTTCACGCAAATATATATTTGTTTTTTATTGCTAAATCCGTTTGATGCATGCCCTTATGTGTTATTAATCGATTATATTTATTCGTTATATTTTTTATTTAGGCCCACTTCTGTTGTCGGATACCTCCCTTGGATACGGCATGTGTTTGTTAGCAAGCCATATATATCGTTGCTCATGGCCATGTGTCGGGCAACGCCTCATGGCCTCATGGGCCACGGATACTCCCTGCGAGCAAGCTAGGATGAACGGAATACATTCTCTATATTTATCTCTATATTATATTAGTCTTTGTATGTATAATTGGAAGTTGTGTTTTTCTAGTTTTTTTAAATGCAATTAAAAAAAGAATCTTAAATGTTGTTTTTTAAATTTGGATGGTTAAAAATTAACATTTTTATTTCTTAAGGCCTAGAGGCTAGACACATGTGATACCAAAAACTAAGTTTGTTGAATATTATAATTATAAGCTTATTAATAGAATAATGGAATCAACTAGGTGCATACAATACAAGGGTAATAATGGAATCCATTAACTGCTAACTTATAAGCCCCATGAGTCTTCTCAAACACCATGTGCTTTTCCTTTGAGCATACAAAAAAACAAAAAAACCTCACACCCTCCTCAAACTCTTGGTTCTTTTTCACTTAAAACAAAGAAAAAATGAAAACCCATAGTCATTTTTAAAGATTTGCAATCTTTCTTCAATAAAGATTCATTCTTTCTTGAAAGATTGTAAAAAAAATCAATCTTTCTTGAAAACCCTCAAGTTATTTGTATGCTCATAGAGCCTTGAACTCAAACCCATCATCATTTTTAAATCTTTGTAATCTTTCTTCAAAAAAGATTCAATCTTTCTTGAAAGATTGTAAAAAAATTCAATATTTCCTGAAAAAGATTCAATCTTTCTTGAAAGATTGTGAAAAAGATTCAATCTTGCCTCAAAAAGATTCAATCTTTAGAGTGAAAATGGTTATAAAGAAACCAAGAATAGTGGATAATTGGTGCAGGAATGGCAGGGCTAACAGTTGCAAACAAGCTATACAAATCTGGTGTGAAAAAAGGTGCATTTGAGCTTTGTGTAGTTGAAGGTGGGAATAGAATTGGAGGGAGAGTCAACACTTCAGAGTTTGTGGTGATAGGATTGAGATGGGGGGCCACTTGGATCCATGGGATTGAAGGCAGCCCAGTTCACAAGATTGCTCAAGAAACCAATTCTTTGGAATCACAACA
This sequence comes from Bidens hawaiensis, assembly GCF_021521415.1. NCBI lineage: Eukaryota > Viridiplantae > Streptophyta > Magnoliopsida > Asterales > Asteraceae > Bidens > Bidens hawaiensis. The sequence goes on from NW_027501801.1 coordinate 1,885, forward strand.
GCCATGGGAATGCATGGATGGGATTCTTGATGAAACACTCACCATTGCTGAAAATGGGTATGTGCTAAATGACTTAAATCCATCTCTTGTTGACCCAATTTCAAATCTTTTTGACAATTTAATGGATTTTGCTCAAGGGAAAAAGAAAACAGTAAATGATACTAATATTAATATTAATGGGAATGGGAATCGGATTACAAGTGTTGGATCTTTTTTAAAAAAAGGTCTTGAATCTTATTGGAAACTGGAATCAAGAAAAGATTTGGATGTGTTTGGATGTGGGGAGTGGACTAGGAAGTCATTAGAAGAAGCAATCTTTACAATGCTTGAAAACACCCAAAGGACTGAAACAGCTGCTAATGATCTGCATAATCTTGATTACTTAGCAGAAAGTAAGTATGTTAAGTACCCTGGTGAAGAGATCACCATTGCTAAAGGGTATTCAAGCATTATAGACTCACTAGCATCTGTTTTACCATCTGGGGTCATTCAGTAAACAAGAAAGTGAAAACTATTGAGTGGCAGCCTGGTTGTGTCAAGGGTATAATGGGAAATAAACATGGTGGTACTGGTACCTCAAGAGCAGTCAAGATTCACTTTCTTGATGGTACAAGCATGTCAGCAGATCATGTTGTTGTCACAGTTTCATTAGGGGTTCTTAAAGCAGGAATCTTTAACAACAACAATGATTCGGGTGCATTTAAATTCGATCCACCGCTTCCTAATTACAAGATTGAAGCGATTTCGAGACTCGGGTATGGTGTTGTTAATAAGCTGTTCTTGAAACTAAGTCCTGAGTTTAATCTTGGTGTTGACCGTTTCCGTTCCTGCAAATGGTGTTCCATAAACCCAATCATCAAGTTAAGAACCCGAAGATCCCATGGTGGATCAGAAAGACAGCGTCTTTGGCACCGATTTATGAAAAGTCGAACGTGTTATTATCGTGGTTCGCAGGCGAAGAAGCACATAAGCTAGAATCACTTTCTGATGAAGTGATTATTGATGAGGTGTCCACCACCATTACTAGCTTCTTATGTCATAAAAAAGGTTATGGGAATATTAAGTTTGACAAGGTTTTGAAAAGTCAATGGGGGAGTGATCCACTGTTTATGGGATCATATAGCTATATAGCGACCGGGTCAAGTATCGATGATATGGATACAATGGCCGAGCCGTTGCCAAACACAACGGTTTTCGGGTCAACAAGTGATTCACCACAACTTCAAATTCTTTTTGCAGGAGAAGCCACACATAGAACTCATTACTCAACAACTCATGGTGCTTATTTGAGTGGTATTAGAGAAGCCAATAGGCTTCTTCAACATTATCATTGTATTGATGTCTGAGATATATATGCTTGTTTGGATTACTAGATTTCGCCGGTTTTTTGTTTATTTTTCTTGTTTTCGAACACTCTTTTCTCTAATGATTTATCATATGCATTATTTGAGGAATGAAAGAGAGAGAGTGGGATAGTTTTTCAATGTTTGAGATCTTTTTTGTTATTAAATATACGTTTATTGGTGGATTTACTTGAGAAGAAAGTTCTGGATCCGATACAACACTGTTCTTTTTTTATTAGTTTCTGTTTCTTTTCGAAGTTCGTCATGATTTCATGAATATAACTCACACCGCCCATAACAGGTTGGTATGAGGGGCCGAAAGTCGTAATTTTTTTACATTAACATTAAGATTTTTAAGACACGATTTTCGGGTTTGGGTTCGAAAATGTCCCAACTAATGAGACAAGTAGAGGTGTTATGGGCATCTGATTGCCTAGATCTTTTAGTGCAACTAAGGGGGTGTTTGGTACAGAGAATGGAATTGTAGAGAAATGGAATTGCAGAGAAAGGGAATTGGTCTGGAGAATGAGAATTGACTGTTCTGTTTGGTAGTACAGAGATTTCAGTAGAGAAATATAGCTGAGAATCATTTCTCTTGTTTGGTACATAGAAAATAAACAGAGAATTATATCAACTTTATCATTAGCACAAGTATTTTTTTCATAACAAATATTTATTAAAAAATAAAAAACATATAAAAAGATGCATAAATTCCAACCAAAATATGCATTGATCAAACCAATTCACATACAAAACATAGTTTTTAAGCAAAAAACATCAACCATAGTTAAAACCAATTCACATACAAAACATACTTCAACCATACACAACTATCCCATTGAACCATCGGTATACAACTCGACCATCTCAATTTTCTCTTCTATTGTCAACGCAAGAAAAGAACGTCCTAGATCACATCTTTACCAATCAAATGAGCTGCTTTGAACCGTTTTTTCGTAGTGATACCTGGTAAAGCTTTCAACTCATCACTAACCTTTTCATAGATTTCACGAGCCTCCATACCTTCTTTGCTAAGTTGTTCACCCACCATCTCCCCAAATCGAAGCAAAACTTCTTTGATATCTTTGCAAGACTCTCGATATATCTCATCTGCATCCGTGCTTCTACCTCTTTTGCGCTTGCTTGTTACACTTCCTGTTTGTCCTTCAGATCTATCAACATTTGGAACGGCTTCATCAACAAAATCAAAGTCTTCAATATCAACAGGTGAGCTTTTTTGCGTCTCTTGAACAACATCTTCTTCTCCAAGGTCAACTGCTTTACTACCAGTAGCTCTATCATTACCGAATATGGTACACAATTTGTCATAGAAAGGAAATGACTTGTCACGAAAATTCACAACACCTTTGTGAGACTACAAGACAATTACAAATAAATTAGACTAAAATTTTAAAATCTAAAAAACATATTTTTTTAGAATATACCTTCACGTATTCATTCCAAACACTATCATCGGCAATAATACAACATTTTTGTTCATCCCAACCAAACCCACTTGTATGCACCATATCATATACAATGCTAAAGTGTGTCTTCCATGTCTTCATCCTAGACTTTATATGTGGTTCTGCTTTGAGGCCAGAGTTAGGAAGACTTACATCTAGCAATTGTTGAACACCATTTAAATAACCTGGTTTGAATCCATTGTCAGCACCAGCATACTTTCCGGATGCATGTATCTCCATTAATGCATCAATTAGCTTTGCATCTTCATCATTTGTCCAGGTATGCTTGCTCCGAGTAACTCCTCTCACTATATTTGAATCTGCCATGTCTACGTACAAATGCATAATTATACAATTAAAAATCATAATAAGAAACATTAATAAGAAACAAATAAAGTGCATAAATAAACATTAATAAGAAACATCCTTGGTTCTACAAATAAAAAATACATAACTGTCAAACATAATTAAGAAACATTGTTGGCACGCTGCGCACGCATCGCAGTCCAACTATTAAACATTTCATTAGCAAGAAGGTCTCTACGATCGGTCCATTCTTGTGAGGGCTCGATCATATAAATAACATTGTCATGGTCATTTGCAGGTTGTGTGTGATTTACTGGGATTTCGTTATCAAGAGGGTCTTCACTCATTGTTGTGTTCGTATGAAATTGTGCAATAAACAACAAGCAATGATGATACGTGGCATGGACTCTATGGGATGATATGAGTTATCACGCAAAATAGCCCATCTATCTTTAATCATTCCGAAACATCTTTCTATAACATTCATGGCCGATGAATGTCTCATATTAAAGAACTCCTTAGCATTCGTAGGAGGACGAGACCAATCGTTAAGATGATAACGTTGACCTCGATATGGAGTTAAAAATCCTTCACCATTTGTATAACCGGCATCACAAAGGTAGTATGTTCCTACAATTAACCATAAACTCTATGTTAATTATCATACTTAAATCTATGTATATTCTTTGAAAATTGTCTATCACATACCCGGAGTTATTTTAAGACCATTGGGTCTACTGATTGCATCACGCAAAACTCTACTATCAGCTGCAGAACCCTCCCATCCCGCTAAGACATACGTAAATAAAAGGTCTCTCGTACATACTCCGAGTACGTTAGTACAAATCTGCCCTTTTCTTGTCCTATAAGGTTTTCTATCAATAGCAGGGACTTTAACTTTAATGTATGTTCCATCTAATGCTCCTAAGCAACCCTGGGTTAAAAGAAATCATTACTTACTAATGTATGTTAGCAAAAAATATCTTTAATAAAAAATGTGTTTGACTAACCTTAAACCATTTCCATCTTTCATCAGTTTCATTATCTGGCACTGGCACGGGTGACTTGTAGAGTTCTTTGTGTAATCGACATATAGCATTTAAGACTAACTTGAAATACCGACTTACAGTTTCCCCGGACCGATGAAATCTGTTGACTAGTATCCTATTCTTTGCATTATGAGCAAGGGTATGTAAAAACATAGCAACTTGCTCATCGACTAGCATGTTTTTACTATTCTTTAGTCCCCCTCTAGTTTCTAGCATATCACAAAGTGTTGTAAATGCATGTATATTCATTCTTATGTTAACAACACTCGTAACATCACTTTCATAAACCATCCTCACCATGTTTTCACGCCTATTATGGTAACTCATTAAATATTTTGTACGTAAAGTCATTGACTCAATCGACCGACGCAAATGATAAGTACACAACATCCACCAACGAATCGTAACATAAATGACATAAAATGCACCTATGGCAACTATTCTTTGTCTGGAAGGTGATCTTGCCATCTACACATAAAAATATAAGAAAATTCAAGAAAAACAAATAACTCCAAAATATAATCCAAATATTGGTTTGCTTTGTGTCTGTTAAATCTAAACTTCATTTAGCTAAGAATATTGAAGCAGTTGCTAATTTAATCAACAACATAAACCTAATTCATGTTCTACCACTTAATAGAATAAGATGTATAATGAAAACAAAGTGTTGGATTAAAGGAGAACTCACAGGTTAGGTTTGCTGATGATTAAATGATTGATAGAAGCTGATTCCAGGTACGGCGGCGATGCTGATGGATGTCAGGTGACTGCCGATGCTGATGAAGAAAAAGTATATCAGTTTGCTTTGTGTCTGTTAAATCTAAACTTCATATATATAACAAATCAAAAGAGTTCATAGTTCCTATTATACACTAAACTAGACCTCACGATAGTTTATAATAAGCGCACCATGTTCAGAGGAACCAAACTTATATATTGTCCAAAAAGAAAAAATCCAAAATCTTCATCCTAAATAAACATTTCTAAACTGATATCTAACTAATCCAAACAATACCCATGTATCAGTTGTATATATCAAAAGTTGAGGGCATTATCGAATGCTAACAATACCTATGTAAGAATGCACATGTTAAAGCTGCCAAAATCATACACTATGAGGCTGCCAAAGTGCACATGAGATTGCAGGTAAATTAATGCAAAAACGCAGCCAAAATGCACACCAAAATGCAGCAAAATAAAGTGCAAAATTGAGCTAAAGTGAAAGAAGCTTCCAAGTTATCTTATAAAGTGTCAAAATGGACACTATGAACCGGCGAAATTACTCATCAAATCCTAGAACATGAATGCCAAATCTTGCATCAAATTGCACCACAAAATTATGTGAAAGTGAACATGTAATTGTAGGAAAACGAATATCCATCTCAAAATAACCAATCATAAATCATAATAGGTTCAAATTTTATGAACGTGAAAAAATAAATCTCAAAATAATCACACATAATAGGTCTAAATTCCTCCATCCCCTAATGAAGAGTAAAACAAAGAAAACCTGCAAGTGTAAGTGTAAGGCTCATTCCTCAAATGGCTTGCAAAACATACACCATAATTTACAATAGTCTAGTCGAAGATATTGGTTTACACAACGATGGATTTGTAACATTTCACAGACACAAAGCCAGTCACCTCCAAATCAATTAAATAAAATGAGTCAACAAACCTAAAGAAAACTTTATAGACTAACACGAAAGAACATGTAATTTATAAGTATAACACAGGTGTAACCCTCTACACAACAACCTTCAAATGAAATGAACAACAAAATAAACCAGTGTCTTTAAGAAAATTGACAAAATCACAAACAATGAACCACTCATTTGAGTGCAATCAAGCAATAAATTAAAGATAAATGATAATTGCAAGACCTGCCGAAGGAGGCGACAACCGCAGTTAGAAAGGGAATTGGTCAACACTACCGCATAATTGATTAGCAATTATAAAGGTTATTGAAGGAATAGGTGAATGTTGCAACCGATTGGTGAGTGACTGTCGAGATAACGATTAACAGGAGGCAATTGGGTTGCGGTGCTATCCTTGCTGAAGGAGGAAAATGGGAGAAATGAAAAGGAGGAAAATGGGAGAAATGAAACCCTAGAAATCAATTCTCCGCTTTTTTTAGAGAAACAAAATCAGAGAAATGGAAATGGCTTATTTCCATTTCTCACCTCTTTCTTTCATAAACAAACAAGAGAATTCTTTCCAATTTCATTTCTCACCCCTCAATTCCCTCTACCAAACACCCCTAAGAGTTATTGGTTTGTGTAGGGCCCATGGCCCTTGATAGGTCCAATTTCATGCACATGCAGACATTAGACAAACATTGGGACATCTAGTCATGTAGTACAACCCCTTTAAATAATGCAAAAACAACCCCCCACCCAAAAATAAGTAAATAAAATATGTACTTAAAGACAGGACATGACAGTTTTAAGGAGCCAAGTTATTATCAAAAAATATGGCACAGCCCCTTTGTTAAATCATAAAATGTAGCTGTGGTTTGACTACTAGATTGTTATTTTTTGTGGGTAAAAGACATTTGATCTTTCTTGAGAGTCGAAGAAAGAAATCATCTTCTGGTCATGACTGATCCGCACCCATAGGCCACTGCTTCTCAAAATAAGCCTACAAGGTCTAAATCAAACACTTCCTTTGATACAATTCTTGAGGTTGATCACAAGATAGAACTTAAATAAAACAAAGCTTCATGATCAATGACAAATTAGATGGTAGCATAGCATGTAAATCACCCATTTGTTATGCCTCCCCTGCCCTTCAGTCCTTCGGCCTTGGACTCGTCATAGTTTTAGAGAACTATTTTCAGAACTCGATCGGCTGGTTGGAGCAAGAACCATCAACGCAGTTGAGTAATCTTGAACCGTCTTTATCTGAGAAAATAGTATTTTTTTTTCCTTTCAAAATCTTACTAATTTTCTTTTCTTCTTTCGACTTCATATTTTATTTATTCTAAGCTATGTATTTCAGGCGGTGGGCTTTTCCAGAATCAGAAGATGATAGGTTTGGGCTACTCGGCGTTGTTTATGATCGGAGTTGTGTAGGGTCGTCTTTTGGCATTGGGTTACCCGAATGACTGCATTTTATTGGTTGGTCGGTAAAATATAAAAATTTGCGGCTCAAATAATTACCTATCTGTTGTCGTCCACTTATTGGCCAATGAATCTTTGGACTTTCCAATTAATGGCTAATTATGAAACATGTTTGTGCAAAGCAAAGAGGACCCACTTTACCTATCAATATTACTTTCATTACCAATTATTAAATTTTCACTTTAATTTGGTGTATCATTTCACTACCTCTATTTAAAATATGACCTTTGTAAACTATTGTATCAACCTTTTCTTTTATTATTAAAAAAAAAAATATTTTTGTAACCCTTGAATCAATCCCGATTAACTTAAACACAGTCTATTTATTAGCAAGATTAAAACGATTACGTAGGTTAAACTCAAACACAATTTATTTTCTAAATGGGTGAAAGCGTTTAGTGCAAAAACCTAATTATTTCCTTATTATATATATTTGTATTGTGTTTCGAGTCGTGTAAGAAATTTTTAACCATGCAAGCGTACATACATGTAAAGATTAATCACCTTTTTTAATTATGCATGTTTAAACCAAACTTCTAAACAAAAGCAAACTCCTAAGTTATACCTTACATTTATAACTTATTTAAATAGAAACTTAATGGCATCTAGAAATCGCATTTACATGGTGATTTTTCACATAGTAGTCGGTTTTTTATTCTTTGTAAAAATGCAATGAGAATATGTGTGTGTGTGTGTGTTTTATAGTGTATTAACCTTTTTAGAAGAAAAAAGTAGCTTGATTGCTGTATTTCCAAATTACACTGTTTCTAACTTTCTATGTTACTATGTTTTATAAATTAATCATACATTTTATTGCTATAATTCCAAAGTGGTTTATAAAGACAAAATCTATGATTATTTTTCTTATAGAATGGCCCCCTATTTTGATATGCAAATCTAGGATTGCCCCTCACCACAAACACACACAATGGACCATGCTATGTTTTTTCACCCTAAGATATAAATGAAAAGAAAACAGAATGCAACCAAGGATCGGTTTTGATATCAAATCAAGATCGCGCCGATAATGATGCCTGAATTGTTTGATTAGGACAGCAAGTTAAACTTCAGCCATGCATGCTTCTATGATAATCGACTACAGTTTTATAAAAGCTTATTGTGATCTATTTATAGAAATAGAACATTTATGGTCAAGAAACTATCATTTTTGTTAACATGTTTAAATATTCGGCTATAATTTTTTGTGTATTGAATTTCATAATGAATTACACATTTTAGAACCGATAAATTATTATTAATTTCTGAATGACGATATTGTATTCACAAGACAACTAACAAAAACTAGTAGCCACTAAGATAAATTATTAATAAAGAAAAGGTGCATGTCACTTTCGATATCTAATATGCTTTAATGGAGTGTTTAATATGTTATCTAAGGGCATATTAACCTTGCTTTAAGGGCCCCCTTATGATCAAAGCATACAACTATAACTCAACACACCAATAACAAGGCAAATAAAGTGTGAGAGGAATCTATTAGGTCTAATCTAGTCAACATGACATTTTGGTGTCTTATTAAAGGAGTGTTTGGGTGAACTTTTAAAATTGTTTTTTTTTTTTTGCTTATTTATTTTTTAAAAAGCAAAAGCAATTTTTGAAAAGCTTCAATTTGAAGTTTTTGAAGGAACTTTGTCAAACACATTTTGCTTTTCAACAAACAAACAATCAAATAAGCAAGTTTTAAAAGCTCACCCAAACACCCCCTAATTCAAGTTTAAAATGTGTAATATATATTTTCAAATGGATTATATATCATTTTAATAACTAGTTTCTTGTTAAATCGGTTGAGCTAACCTAAAAGTCTTAAATGGTATAGTTTATGACTTTATCCTAATAGAAAAATCTAGTTGATATGAGTGGTTTAACCGAATCGAATATCATAATTTTCGTTTAAATTGATATTAAAATGGTTATTCTTTAAGCACGTGTCAAGTTATTATCCGTTAATAAGAATATGTGTTTTACGAACAAGTGGTGATGTTATAAACATAGAATTTCGTGCAATTTAAGTTGTTATATTGGTTGCAAGTGCAGCATGTTTAAAGTTTACCTGCACGATTCAATATGATGTATTCAATAGATAATGATGATGATGACGCGGGTGACAAAAGAATTGTTTTTACTTATATTTAATAACTTGTACGTTAAGATGAACCGCTCGTTGCAAATATACATCAAGAAAACACCAAAGAACGCATCTTTAACCTTTTAACTAATCAATCAATTCGATAAGTGACTTCTCTTGATCAAAACTCTTCACGCACCAGTGATGGATATGTTTACCCACATCGAAATAAGTACACGAACATGTGTCACATCTAAATTTTATAGCAGTGTTTTTCTTGTAGAGATCAAATGTTTTAGGGTAAACAAACATTGATTTCAAGTTCATTTTAAGATACCTGTGAATCACACTAAGTTTACTAAGTATTACTCTAGATCTTGATTTATGAAACCCAAATGCAAATAATTTACTTAAAAAAAATTATATGATTATAGCTAAACCTAATACATCAAGATTTTGAAACCCCACCTAAATCTTCTTCAAAGGTAGCGAATATATATCTATGAAATTCTACCATTAGTGGTCACATTAAAAACTAAATAAAGTTAAAGCATGGTTTAATATCCCCTAGAATACTATGATTGTTTAAAAATTTTGTTTTAACATTATTTAAATAAAATATCTAAGTTAGCTTTAATTTATAATTAGTGGTCACTAACCCTTTCAACCATATTTATATTATAAAAGTCTTTTTAAGGCAGATTACACGTACCAATTTTATATATTTTATTGAATATTATAATAATTAACAAATGCAATATAAAGGGTAATGTTGAGGTTGCACCAAAAGCTAATTTTAATAGTAAAAGAGTAGGGTGCTAGTGAAGTGATAATAGTTAAGATGCACCAATAGTTTAGTAATAATAATAATATGGGATTAAGGTGAGACATCATTGTCTAGGACTAATCAAGGCAATTTGTCAAAATCTTTTTGAGTCTCTCCAAATTGACCATTAAGGCCCCACCTCTTTCTCCGATTTTCATGACTAACCAATGTGTCTTTTACTTTAATGAGGAGTTAAATTTATCGAAAATGAAAGATCAAGAACTGTTGACTGAAAATATAATTTTAAACTAACTATATGGACGAAATCACAATTTATTCTATATAATATGTGAACCCAAATATGATATGTAAAATGTCATGTACAAAAAAATTTTCAGATGCAATGTCTATTTAAAATATATAATTTAAAACACTCACTAAAAAAATAAATGATAACCATTAAAGGTGAACAGAATTAAGCAGAATTAGTAGGGGATTTGTAAGGTTTTTACCATCCGGTCAGCCAAAGTATTTAATATTGCGGTTAATCGAGTATCTAATGTTGTAGTTCTTTTGTAGTTGTCCCTTAACACCCTCTCTTATATCAAGTTTGTTAAGTAGTGTAGTTTCTATTATGACATTTTATTGTTCTGTCATTTTATTTATTCATTACTTATCAAAGCACGTAAGTATATTGACGTTATAAATGAATGTGCATAATCATCTGATTCGAACATATCATCGTGTAAAGCTTACGTAAAACTAAATGCAGCCATAAGCCAAGATCTAGCTTAGTTTGGTTTTTATTAACTTGCTATCGTCTTTTTGTACCTTTAACAAATACAATTATACCGTGCAACCAAATGAAAATGAATTCAATTTTCATTAGTATGGGATTAGGCCGACATTAGCTTTGAGTTATGAGTTATTCAAACCGGCCCACATTTCTACTAGATCAATCCACTCATTAATGCTCGGCCCAAACTTTTTTTTTTCCTTTTTCTAAAAACAAACATAACACTATCATTATCATGTATCCATGCACTTGGGCCTAGTCGCAAAATCTCTTTCACTGATGATAAAAGCATAGGAGCAAAAAAAAACCCGAACCTGAAAACCCAGGTTTTTACTACCTTAATCCGTACCCGACCCTACCCGTACGCATGCATTTCAATACCAAAACCCGTATCCGAAATCGGACCCGATTTGTACCCGGTAATACCTACCGATTTTACCCGGTAATGCCTGAAAACCGGAACCTAGAAATGGGTTTTTTCCAGTACCCGAAATCGGGTTCTTCAAATAACCGGTCTATACACAAAATTACATGAAATACCTCAAAAAATTCAGACCTTAAAAAAAACTCTGAAATAAGGTTTTTTCAATACCCGGAAATAAGGTATTTAAATACCCGGTTCTATATCATACTTGAACCTGGTGCATAGGGTATGGTTTTTAAGGACAATACACAGACCCAAACCTGACCCTGGTATGGCCAATAAGGCAATAACCGATATTCCAATACCCGGTCATACCCGAGCCCGGTTCCACGTCCAGAATCGGGTATTAGAATAACTCGATTTTGTGTACCTCTAGATAAAATTGTATTTGGTTCCAACATTAAACATTTTATGGATTTGAAAATCTGAATTTTATTTTTAAATAGTAAATATGTTTGGTTTGTAGAATTTGTTAGATTTAAGGTCTAAGATTCATTTGAGTATGCTTGGTCGATAAATAAATTGATTTGGAATTATAGTATGTCAAAATAGTTAAAAGTGATTTAGATTTATAAGACTAAAACTCATCAACATGAGAAGATGATTCGGAACAACTGAATCAATCTATACACCATCATTGAACATGTCCAAGCTCAATCAAAATTAAGCAATAATAAAATAATTAATAGAAGTTAAGGGGAAAAAGGTATTCATGACTATTTGTTTAAAAATCATATGTGATTTGTTTGTAATATTGATGTGATATGCTCTCCATTCCTAGACTTATTGTGTTCATCAATATTCAAAGTTGTGAATAGCCTAAAAAGGTGCAAGGATACTCATGAGTCATGGCTTGAAAACCATACAAGAGTATTGAATTGATAACATCCTTGGGGATGCATCGCACATACCCTACACTAGCCAATCCCGAGTTCATTTATGAAAAGAAAGGGAAGGAAAAGAAATTTTTTTCTTTTTTATCTTTTCTTTTGGCATCACCTCTTTCTCTTTAATTTTCTTTCCTTCCTAATCTTTCCAATTTGAAAAGATACAATTTTTCTTATTTTACTTCTTATTTTCTCTCCCATCCCCTCATTTTCTTTCCTTTAATGAAACTCGGAAACACCTTTTTTATATTTTTCTTCCCTTTCCTTCCTTAAATGAAACTCGGGAACACAACAAATTTTTTTCATCCCTCATTTTCCTTTTTGTTCCCCCTTTAAATGAAACTCGAGAACACAGGGCACAACTGATTACACAGTAGCTCACAAGACACTAACAATGATATAGTGACAATAACTAATTATTAAATTTAAAATAACCAAAGTACATCACAAAATTTAAATAAACATTATCCAAATAAAACATAACAAATAAATTTCTAGATAATATTCGTTGATATCCTAACGGTATTATTTACTTGCTTCAACTTCGTTCATCCAATATAGGTACCTGCAACATGCGTAAAAATGTATATATTTTGTCAACACAACGGTTGGTGAGCAAACACAAGTTTTCAATGTATACATAATATTAAATAACAATTCAATGCGGATGCGATAACTACAAAAATTAATTGAAATAATAACAAATAAAATCCGTTCATCATGACACAAAGTCAAGCTACTAAGACGGGTATATGATCATACCAATGAGGATGAGGATGAGGTTCACCATAACAATAAATAAACACTTTGTCAAATAAGCATATAACAATTAACGAGCAATTACACGTAAACGCATTTATATGAATTGTGGTTGAGGACTCGATAATACAAAATAAAGTAATTCATGGAACTAACCTACTCGTTTAAATATTTTCACGTTAGAATCTATATTTTAAGATGAGTAATTCACACCCCTTAAACTAAGTAAAAGCTGTCATCGTCTTTAACAATAGAAGATCTATATGAAAGAGATGTGCCATCTTTTTAAGGGAAAAATTTTTAAAATGGCTCTTTTTATATAACAAGAAACTTAAAATAGTCTGAAACTTTTTAAAAATTTGGAAATAACTTTTCAAATCTTGTATAGGGCGTCACATTGAGAATCGATCCGACGAGATTCAAAATGATTTGAATATCGTTGGCTCTGTCCAAATTTTAAGTAATCCCGTTTTCCCCGACCAAATTTTAGGAAATCCCGTCTATTTCGTCAATTTTTAGGAAATATTTTTTGTCCTTTTCTTTAACACTATCTCTCTCTCTTCTCATCTCTCTTTTTCCCAATTTCTCTTCATCGATGTAAACGAGATTGGGCTCGGGTGACGTTTGAACCGGTTTCTGTCGAGCACAAACCAAAGCCCGATAATTCCATCCATTGGCTTCGATTTTTGCTCGTCGGAAACGACTCAAATGTTGCCAAAGCCCAATCTGGTTTACATGGCTAGACGTTATTTATTATTTTTTTTAAAGAAGAGAGAGGTGAGAGGAGAGAGAAATAGTGTTAAAGAAAAGAATAAAAAAATTTCCCCTAACAATAGACGAAGCAGACGGCATTTCCTAAAATTTGGTCGGGGAAGACAGGAATACTTAAAATTTGGACGGATAAATTCCCAATGTGACGTCCCAAATGTGATTTGGAGAGTTATTTCCGGATTTTAAAATAATTTTGGACTATTTTAGGTTTCTCTCTTAAAACGGATCATTTTAAGAAATTTCCCTCTTTTTAAAATATATTATTGAAACCTCTTTTTTTTGTTGCTTAACCTATCCTAAGAGCATTTACATTTGGTTATTATTTTTATCTTCATATTAAACCATAGGAAAAATAACCTGTTTACTTCACATCAAGTACAGAGTGATTCACTCCTTAGACCATACGTAGTGGCCTCGTTGTGAGTCCAAAACAAGCCCAACACACGTCACACACCGTCCTGCCCCTTGTTTCTTGGTTCGCTTTGGCCGAATTCGTTGTGCACAGTGGTGGGACCAAACACCCCGGCCACCACTGCACACAGCCTTATATTTGTATTATATATTGTGTTGGTAGTTGTAACCGGAGAACAAAACAAATAAAAAAATATATTTTATGTTAAGGGTTCTGAAATTAATGCCACTCTGTATTAATAGTAGCTATTATTATCTGATTATCTCTATTTGTCGATAGGTGTAAATGTGGCGAGAGTGATAATCGGCTACGTGATTGCTGGCCGATTAATCCACAAACCACACAAACAATGCAACTATTTTGACAGTGACAATCGACGACATGAATGCTGGCCGATTAATCCACACTCCACACTAACGGTGTAACCGCGTTGACAGTAACATTCAACGATGTGATGTGAATGTTGGTCGATTAATCCAGCACCGTGGGCGAACCCAATTCAATCCCATGGTTTATAAACAAAATTAACATGCAAAATAAACACGAAACCAAAACAAGGACATTCAATTTTAAACTTTTAATATTAATACCTTCCTTTCTCCACATTTTCCATTTCTTTTAACTTTTTTTTTTCAAAATTTGTACATAAAAACCCCCAAGTTAACAACACTACCCAAAATCACGACAAACGCGTGCACAACCACCGCGCGTGCTAAAACTCACCACCAATAAATTCTGCTAGCATGTCATCGTCACAGACCCCACCGGTCAAACCACCATTGACCATCCACCCACGCGCCTCTCCATCCCACGCGCCACCACTACCAACCCCTATCCCTGCCATATACGAAGTATCCGAATCCGAAAACGACGATCCGCACAACTCCTCATTGCCGTTAATCGTAATGTAGGAAGCTGCCGTTTGAAATATCAACGGGTGCCAGTACGGATCGTCGATGAACTTCACCTTCGTTGGGTACGTGTTCTCCGTTGATGCTTCGAGAAAGTTTGATAACTCCATTGCGTAATCTTCGTCGTCATTTAACAGCCATGACAACAGCTCATCGGCTCCGCTGCTGATAACCGTCTCGTCCTCCATTTCTTCTTCTTCTTTTTCTCTCACATACTGATATATATATATATATGTGTTGTGTATATATATAGAGAGAGAGCAAAAAGGAGGTGGTATGGAATGCGTGTATGAGTGATATGGACAGATGACAAAACTGTAGCCAAAAAAGTGACAGGGTGGCACTAGGATACTGACACGTGGAAACGCAGAGTAAGAATCAAGCGTGTATAAAATTAAATCAACAATTTTGTGACGGCATTGGAATTTTTCACGCCATTTTTTTCTCCACGGCTGGTATAGGGCTATACCGATTACCGACATTATATGTTAAAAAATTTGTTTTTTTTTTGTGTTTATTACGTACAATTGTTAGTAATGTGTGACCTATACAGTTTGTATAACCTTATACAAGCCGTATAGGCTTGTACAACAACTATGAGGGAGGCGTATGAAGATCACATGTACATAAACTTGGATTAAACTAAGTTTATTAAATTTATGAGTTATGGTGGTGTGAAGTCATGTGGGTAGAGAGGGCGCGAAGCACCTGTGCAGTGAGAGAGAAGCGATGCCGCCTTTTTGGCGTGAGGGCGGGGAAGGAAATGAAACCTCACACTTTTTAATACACCACTCGTCAAGTTTTAGAGTTTTTTTTTTTTTTTTTTTTTTTTTTAAGTTTATAAACATTACACCATCACATTTTATATGATCATAATGTAAATGTTAATGGGTGTGAGGCTGTCTTAGAATGAGTTTTTTTTTATTTTCCTTCCTACAGCCCTACGCAAAAATTTTTTGATGTTGTTTGCAATTTTTTTCCCACTTCACAAAAAATTTAAGTAGGAAAAATAGATGACATTATATAAATTGACGTGACGTGTCAAAACCAATCAAACCACATGAAAACAAAATTTTAACTCACAAAGTAAAGTAAAGCTGTGTTTATCGATAAAACGTTGCCTCGTAAACGTACAATAAACAATGCACGTGGTACAACCCACGCATCTTTTCATCCAATCAACCAAAGCCACGTGGCCACCACCCAATAATAATATTAACTTGCTTTCACAATTCTTCCTTGGATCATCGACTCGTTCTGCTTTAGGTTTCCATTCCAATCCCCAATTTCCTACTTCATCAGTCAAATTCACTCGAGCACAGGTACGTCATCAGTAATCAATCACCGATCTGTATGAATTGAATGTTATATATGTTGAATTTTGATAATATGTATGTGCATTGAACAGTGTTTTAGGGCTAGTTTGAATGGCTGCTCCCGGTGGACCTAGACCGGGTAATTATAACCCGAATTCGATATCCGATAACATCCAAAACCTACAGATTAATCGCCCCAATCAACAGCCACCTAACCTTGCTAATGGACCTAGAGGTCCACCTCCTCCTTTTGTGCAACAACCTCAATCACAGCCTTTTGCCGCTGGACCGAATCGTCCCGGACCTCCACCCGCAGGTGCCGTTCCGAGAGGTGTAGCTCCGCTGCCTGGTGCATTACCTCCTTTCGTTGCGGCTAACCGGCCTGCTGCTGGTGGACTTGGAGGTCCTCCTGGTGGTAATGCACCGCCTGGTTTAAGGCCGGTACCTGCTGGACCGATACCTATGGGTCCTCCTGGTGTACGCCCTGGCGGTGCAGGACCGCCACTAGGCGGTGGTCCGATGAGTAACGGTCCGCCGTCATTTGGACCGCCACGTGGTGTGCAAGGTGGTCCTCAATATCCTCCGGGTGGGAGTATGCCAAGGCCATCGACTCGACCGCCACCTCCTCAACAGACTATGTCGTCTTTTCTTGGAGGTCCGGATAATCAACCGAGAGGGCCGCCACAAGTGACACCGCCTATGTTTTCAGCTCCTCCGAGAGGTGGCATGCAGCCGCCTTCAGGGCCACCGTCCTTTGCAGTTCAGGGACAAGGTATACAGCATCCATCTGCAGGGCCACCATTATTTTCAGCTCAGGGACAAGGTATACCGCAGCCATCAGGTTCACAATTTGGGGCTCAGCCGTGGCAAATGCAATCACGACAAGTAAGTTTTAAGTTGTTTTTAGGACTTGTAGAGGGTAGTTGGACCTGTATTTTATAGTTGATCAGTTCAAGTCGCAATAATTATGGCTTTCTTTGGGATTGCTTATTTAAGAAACTTATGCGTTTATTTACATTTGGACTTAAGAGTTCGTAGTGGATTTTGAACAGCTTTATTTTGTTAACAATTGATAACCGTATACAACTTTACACCAAATAATATAATTTGGAAATGAAGGTGAGAAATTACTTACAGCGTATGTATAAACGTATATTGTTTAAAGTGCTAAGAAAAGTAGAAATAAAAGAGTCTAAACTTATATATTCTATGGAATGGGTTATTGATATGGTGTATAGCATGACGCTTTAAAGAAGTTCTATTTTACATGATACCAAAACTGGTTCCTTTTTTCTCTCCTAAAGAATTAACATTTATAAGTTATTTTCAGAATGCACCACCTCCTCCTATCTCTGGTTCTGTACAACCACCAAGAATGTATGGCATGGCTCTGCCTCTTCCCAATCAACAATCCATGGCTACAATTTCACCTGCAATGGGCCCTAGTGGAAGTGGTGTTTCAGGCCCATCAAAAATTGATCCAAACCAAATCCCACGACCTGTTCCATGTTCTTCAGTCCTTATGCATGAAACTCGCGTGGGCAACCAGGCCAATCCTCCACCGGTATTTATCTTAACTTTACTGTTAGTTTTTTGTTTACAGTTTCAATCCGTGTGTTTATACTATCTTGTTATTGGATATTCATATATGCATGTAGAGGTGGCAAAGTGGTTAAGTTTTTGTACCGTTCATGCTGGGTTGTGTACCAGAAACACTTTTTGTTGGAACTTTTATTTATTTATTTTATTTAATAAAACCCTATGGATTTTTGCCGAACTGGCACATAAGTCCCCGAATTTTATTTTTGCATGATTAAATGCCTCAACTTTTAAGTCTTAACGATGAAGTCTCCGCATTTTATTATTAACATAAAGGTCCTCTTCTGCATGATAACATTCCTCGACACAAAATTAAAGGAAAAGGTCCTTTTCTGCATGATCAAGTCCCTAAACTTTATATGTTGTTTTAATATTGAAGCCTGCTACAAGTGAATTTATTGTAAGGGATACAGGAAACTGCAGTCCACGGTACATGAGGTGCACCATTAATCAGGTAATGTGTATTTCTTTTCATATATACTTTTTTACAAATGTTTATTTTGCTTACTTCAGTGTAGAGTCATTTTGTTTCTTTTTTCCAGATCCCTTGCACTTCTGATCTTTTAAGCACATCAGGCATGCAATTGGCTCTTTTGGTCCAGCCCTTGGCCCTCCCTCATCCATCTGAAGAGCCTATCCAAGTAAGACGAAATTCTTGATAGCAAACCTTAAAAAAATTTATGTAGTGTGAACAAAATAAACAATGAAATTATTAATGTATGTAGAGGCCATCCAAGTATACAAAGTTTTTCATTAAAGGCACCCATGTATTTAAACTACATTATAGGCTGCCAAGTATGTATCTAGTTTCGATTTTACATGGGTGGCCTCTACATACAATATCCAACGTATAAATGATAGATAAAGAATAGAAAACTGTTCAATGGTACCGCGTGCTGCGGTCGTAGTGCTGCTACGAAATGTTATAACACTATTGCCCTTAAGTCGTAGAAATACTCGTTTGCTAGCATTATACTTTTTAAGATGATAAGTTTTTGTATTTATGATTCATTGAAGTTATTGTTTCTTAAAAATCTGAACTGAAAATTATGAAGTTTTGAATTTGTAGCATAGTCGTTTATTCTTAAAAAAGGCAAATATGTGCTCTCATTTTGTGACCGAGGGAATACTTCTAATTTTTCTTTCAGATAGTAGATTTTGGTGAAGGGGGTCCTGTTCGTTGCTCACGCTGCAAAGGCTATATCAACCCATTTATGAAATTTGTTGATCAAGGAAGACGTTTTATCTGTAATTTTTGTGGTGAGTGTATACACCTTGGATGAGACCTTTGGCCTGTTTCCTTTTAAGCTAATATTTATTTTACTCATTTGACCATAAGTAAACGAGTCGGAATTGCCACCTTGCTTACACTTGTACTCTTTTTCAGGTTTTACAGACGAAACACCTCGTGATTATCAGTGCAATTTAGGTCCAGATGGCAGGCGAAGAGATGCTGATGAACGGCCTGAACTATGTAGAGGAACAGTTGAATTTGTTGCTACTAAAGAATTTCTGGTTCGATTTATAGTTTTCATTTTAATATTCTTCATGTTTGTACTACTATTTAATTAATAAACTATATTGTTATATTATAATATTATTATTTATTTATAGGTACGTGAGCCAATGCCTGCTGTATTCTTTTTCCTCATTGATGTATCAATGAACGCTTTGCACACTGGTGCAACCGCAGGAGCATGCAGTGCTATCAGCCGAGTTCTTGCTGATCTTCCAGTAAGTTAATGTTACATTTTGAAAATAATTTGGTGATATTAAATAATATATTAGATAAAATCAACTGCAATTAGTTTTTACAATTAGTTTTTATGCAGAAGATATGGAAATTCGGTTATTAAAATAGCCCGAATCATTTTCTTTCCAAACATTAAAAACGGGTTATTATGACTACGAGTGTCAATGATAAGATGACTAGTTTTGTGACGCATAAACCAACACCAGCTGATATATGATGTAATAATTCGCAGGAGGGTCCTAGAACAATGGTGGGAATGGCTACATTTGACTCAACAATACATTTTTACAATCTGAAACGTGCATCACAACAGGTTTGACTTAAGTGGAAGCTGTTATTTCAGACCTTTAAAGATAATTTTACTGTTTGTGCTCAAAACTTGTGCATTTTGC
The DNA here is from genome assembly GCF_021521415.1 of Bidens hawaiensis. Taxonomy (NCBI): domain Eukaryota; kingdom Viridiplantae; phylum Streptophyta; class Magnoliopsida; order Asterales; family Asteraceae; genus Bidens; species Bidens hawaiensis. The sequence goes on from NW_027501801.1 coordinate 22,043, forward strand.
TGTTGTAGCCATTAATGCTAATAGTTCCTGATGTTGAAGATGTTTACACTCCTCTCCAAACAGACGTTATTGTTCAACTTTCTGAGGTAAGTTTAGTTATTCAAATAGAGTTGGTTATCATATTTTTAAGCTATAATTTCTATTAACATCACTTTGTTTTATTGTAAATTATTGATCATTACAGTGTCGTCAGCATCTTGATTTGTTGCTGGAAAGCATCCCGACTATGTTCCAGAATAATAAAACTGCTGACTCAGCTTTTGGTGCCGTGATGAAGGTACTATATTTGATTGTTTAGATAAGTATATTTTGTTTCTGATTATTAGATTATTTAGAGGGTCAAGTAATTAGTTTTGGATAAAGCTATGTGTTTACCTCTAAACTACTTCTGGGACGTACTCCGATCTAAAAAAAAAAAAATCCTTTTGGTTATTTTTCAAACGACAGAAATATATATCCAAACGGTATCTTCTACAACTCACTATTAAACCTGATTATCTGATGTTGATTATTTAATATCAGATAGTCACTTTCAAAATGCACATACAAACACCTTTTTGTATCCGTTCAGCACTCTATGTGACTATTGTGATTTTTTTTTTGAATTGATCAGGCTGCTTATCTGGCAATGAAGAATACTGGAGGCAAACTTTTGGTATTTCAGTCAGGCAAGCTTATTAATTTTCTGACCATATCTTTGTTTTTTGAGGTTTTACTGGAAGAAACATTGTATTTTTGTCATTGTATTGACCTCAGTGTTATTTTGTTTCAGTCTTGCCTTCTGTTGGTATTGCTGCTCTTTCTGCTAGAGAAGCTGAAGGAAGAGCTAATATCTCTGCAGGAGAGAAGGTATTCTTAACAAATCATATCCATGTGTTTGACCTAGTTAATTTTAGCTTGTAACACTGACCGTGAAAACCAAGGGTAAACTTGTAAACGCTTATTTTTTGTTCTTAAACAACAGGAACCTCATAAGCTACTTCAAGCAGCAGACAAGACTATGAAGTCACTGGCTATTGAATTTGCAGAGTATCAGGTGAAACTTTCTCTGATTCCATTTATTTATATCATTTTAATCTTATTTACCTTTTTCACATATACAATCATAAACGCATTCAGGTCTCTGTTGATGTATTCATTACTACCCAAAGTTATGTTGACATTGCTTCAATCTCTGTTATCCCAAAGACAACCGGAGGGCAGGTAGTCATCAAAGATTCACAAAATCCTTTCTTCAGTTTGAAGTTATTTTTGATAATATGCACCCTTTTTTCAGATATATTATTATCACCCTTTTTCTGCACTTTCGGATCCTGCAAAACTTTACAACGATCTTCGATGGAACGTCACAAGACCACAAGGTTTTGAAGCAGTGATGCGTGTTAGATGTAGCCAGGTGAGCAAAGTGGGCCAGACAGGTTGGACAGAGGGTAAAATTGTCAAATTTATCAATTTTTCATTCTTTTGTTTCTTGCCTTTGATTCTGTAGGGTCTTGAAGTACAAGAATACTCTGGAAACTTCTGTAAACGCATTCCCACAGATGTTGACCTACCTGCGGTTCGTACTTCATACTAAACTCTTGACTCTCAATTCCAGACTTGTGAGATTTCATTATTTGTTTTAACTGAACTTGGTTTATTGCAGGTTGATTGTGACAAATCAATAATGGTAACTTTGAAACATGATGATAAATTGCCAGATGGCACAGAGTGTTCGTTTCAGTGTGCACTTCTCTATACTACTGTATATGGTCAAAGAAGAATACGTGTCTCCACTTTATCACTGCCATGCACAACTATGCTCAGCAATCTTTTCCGATCAGCTGATTTAGTCACCCAGTTTTCATGTTTTCTAAAGCAAGGTATTTAATATGATTTTCAAACTTATTAGCCGATCATTTTAACTTGAAATCAGTTTATAATGTTTCGATGAATGTTTATATAGGTAAATATTATAAAGGCTAATTAATCTTCTGTATGTTGCAGCTGCAAATGAAATCCCGTCTACCCCATTGGTGCAAGTGAGGGAACGTGTGACAGAACTTTGCATTAGCATTCTTCATTCGTACCGAAAGTTTTGTGCAACGGTTTCATCTTCTGGACAGCTTATTCTTCCTGAGGCACTCAAGTTGTTGCCTTTATACACACTCGGTATATTTTTTTATTATGGTATTTTTAGAAGCTTTCATACCATCACATTTGTAACTATGCGAATTTACTTCATTTGCTTGTTGATATTTAGCTTTGATTAAAAGTATTGGACTACGAACGGATGGGCATATAGATGACCGATCATTTTGGATCAGTTATGTTACTCAGCTCTCTGTGCAATTAGCAATCCCTCTTGTATATCCCAGAATGATAAGTGTTCATGACCTTGATATAAAGGTAATAATGATCCAAGTTTACAAAATATTATAAGATATGCTGTGTCTAGTGAGCTTAAATGGGCGTTGTTCCTGTGGATACAGGAAAGCGGTATTCCTCCACCTATAGCACTGTCTAGTGAGCACGTGAATGATGATGGGATTTATCTTCTTGAAAACGGGGAGGATTGCTTAATTTATGTTGGAAATTCTGTAAATCCTGATATATTGCAAAAACTATTTGGCTTCTCTTCTGTTGGCCAAATCCCTAGTCAGGTAGTTAGTTATACTGGTTGCGTGCATTAAATATAATTTTCTCCACATAAAACTACTTGGTTTGTTTTCAGTTTGTACTGCAGCAAAATGACAACCCTTTGTCAAAGAGGCTAAATGAGGTTGTGAATGAGATACGAAGCCAAAGATGCAGCTATTTGCGGTATGCAATTTTTGCTATTCATGATTTTATTTTATTGTGTAAGATTATGTTTTCATTTTGTTTTTAACTGTCTTATGCATCTTGAAAACAGGCTAAAGTTGTGCAAGAAAGGAGAGCCATCAGGTCCGTTTCATAACATATTCGTAGTTGTAAAAAATTTCACTATATCACTTTACCGTTCGTTAGTATCTGAAATACCCTTTTCAAGTCCTTTTTACTTTTTTTTTTGGTCAAATATCCAAAATGCCATTCAACAAAGATAAGATATAGAAAATCCCGCAAACAAATTATCTCAATTTTTATAGTTTTGGTGATGTAAATTTTTATTTCAGGAATGATGTTTTTCTTGTATATGGTGGAAGACAAGTCTGCAAATGGTCATTCGTATGTTGAGTTCCTAGTCCATGTACATCGACAGATTCAAAGTAAAATGCCTTGATTTTGTCTGTCTGCCAACACTTGTTCAGTTTTGTTTTGAGTTTTGTGTCGGGTTTGGTGAGTATTTATGTGGGGACAGAGACGGGTTCAACCAGATTAAGCGAAGTTGGAATGTCATTTTAAAATTGGGCGTGGTTTCACCCATAGTTGAGCAAAGTTTTGTTAGTTTCATTTTGTTGGATAAAACAGCCTTTTGTTTGTTTGTTATGGTCATTATAATTAAAGATATATCGTTGTTAAAAGAGAATATTTACATGTGTTGTTTTTAATGTGAAAATAAGTTGATTTACGCTGTATACGGAGTGCGGTTCGTGGTGCATCATGCACCCCAAGCCGATCTGGTGGGTAATTATTTAAAATTGCATCTAATAGAACAATACAGTGAGGAACTAGAGAGATGAATGCGTACTTTTACATCCACTTCCAACTACTCTTACCAGCGACAATTGATTAGTGTGGAGTTTAAACAATTGATTGTGGGGTTTAAATATAAGAAATTAACGACATTGGACATGTATGCTAATAAAAAGTTATGAGTTTGAAAGCTGGCTGGTTTTGGTTAGTTCGACTATGTGGATACTTGTAATCTTCCATGACGTTACACACTCATCTTTAGGGCTATCACGGGCTCTTAGTGAGGCTTTAGCAAACCACATTTTCACTTTACATGACCACCTTCAAATAGTTACTGAAATGGTTTCTTCAGTTATACATAGTGAATCGGTTCGGTATTCTTTCTTCATTTATAAAAAGATAATAAAAAATAGAATAATAAAAGCGTAAAACTATACTACGATTTGTTTACTTAAATAAGTAATCATAGAACTCTAGTTCTTTGAAAGATATTTAAGGGCATGTGACCAATTTAAGTGGAAAACTGCGAGAACCATATAAACGGTTCTACAAAATGCATGAAATAATCATCTCATGCATCACACTTAAAAGCACTATATACAAGTAATTATGCGATTCTCATTGTTGTCAACTGTTAACTGCTCACAATTTTTTTACTGTAGTTGCCTCAAAAGTCTCGAAACATGACACCTCTTGTTTGCTGCTTGTAGTGTGTATTAACAACTATACCAACTACCAAGAAAATACATTTCAACACTTTTTATCTGTACATTTTACGCAGCAAATTTTCCCACCGACGGTTAGCGGGTCAGGTCAACCATGGTTAAAGTAAAGAAACCTAACTCAAAAAAGTCAACGTGATCGTGACAAGAACCTCATAAGCTCTCCATAATCATTCATACTACCACTTGAAAATCTCTTAACCCTCTCCCATATCTGCAGCCGCCTCCTCGGCCTTAACGGGCCAGAACTTGAGCCCATCCAATAAGACTCTACATTTTGCCCAAGACCCGAAAACCCGCTCTCCACATCGATCGGAGACTCGTAGCTTTGATAGGTGGACCGGGATGGGCCTGGGCCCAAGCCCGGTCCTGAGTACGTACTGGCCCGTGGATCAAAGTCCATGGAGGTCAGATCCTCTTGGCTACAACTCCTCGAGCCCAGATCCCGTGTTTCTTCACACTCGTTACAAACCAACTTTAATGCCTGAACCACCTCACCCATGAAGGGTCGGTGCGACACTTCGGGCTGCACACACATCGATGCCATTGCTGCTACTTTAGCTATACCATCGAATGGAACTTCAGGGCTTAGTGATGGGTCAATAAGCAAGTTTAGACCTTCGGGTGTCGGGAGTAAGGGCCGGGCCCATGCCACTAGGTTTTCTTGGCCCGATGGCATTGACATGTCAACGGGTTTTCTTCCTGTAAGGAGTTCAAGGAGAACCACTCCATAGCTATACACGTCACTCTTTACAAGAAGATGACCCGTCATCGCATACTCAGGCGCCACGTATCTAACATAGTTATAAAATATCATTTTCAGTAATAATATTATTATCAACCATAATACATAAAGCTCTCATTTTAAAGGAAAAGAATGTGTACCCGAAGGTGCCCATGACACGTGTCGAGATATGTTGGTTTTCTTCATCTAAAGCGGATCGGGCCAACCCGAAATCAGAAACTTTAGGAGTAAAGTCATGTTCCAACAAAATGTTGCTTGACTTGAAGTCTCTATGTATGACTCTTGGGCTTGAATCTTCATGCAAATAGGCGAGCCCACGGGCCGCACCCAATGCTATCTTCAACCGAGCCCCCCAATCCAATGGTGCGGTTTCCTTATCGATCCCTAAATAAACCATATTTTCATTATAAAATGTTTGGTAAAATAATCCACATTCCCAAACAATCCCTTAACCCGAATTTGGATAACATTACCATGAAGATGAGATTCAACACTCCCATTTGGAATAAGCTCATAGACCAAACACCGGTTTTTTTCCTCGGTGCATATTCCAATCAACCGAACCAAGCTTCGATGGTGCAATCGGCTGAGCATCTCAACTTCAGCCAAGAATTCCCGACCACCTTGTTGGTCGTCACGTTTAAGCACTTTGACCGCCACTTTTGTCCCGTCTTCAAGAACACCACTGTAAACACGGCCGAACCCACCTTCACCGAGAACTCCCGATTCGTTAAAATTGTTGGTAGCTTTCTCGATTTCACTCGAACTAAATGTCTTTGCGGTCCCATTATAAGCTATTGTAGACCGGAATGACAGTGAAGCTGAATCAGGCCCACTTGCTGTCATTGATCCACCAACACCTGAAAGTTTGGACTTTTATGGTCAAACCACTCAAAATCGAAATGTGACCCACATTGTTACATCAATGTTTTGAGATTACCTGATGATTTTGTGACGGAAGGTAAAGTAGCTGATGTGGGTCCGGACCGAGCCGCATGATCCCTACGTTTAACCACCAGAACCCAAGCCGCAACACCGACTAGAACCACGGCTACGGCTGCTGATAAAGCTATTATTGAAATAACACCACCACTTAGCCTATTTCTATGCCTTAGCTTACTCAAATCAGCACTATATGGCTTCAAGTCTCTTCCATTGTTGCCATGACTGTAGGGCCCACCCTTGCCGTCATTACCAGAAGATGGCATAGGTGGTGAAGGAGGAAGACCTGCCAAAAACCAAATAAAATAATAAATGTAGAATACAAGCAAGGTTTGACTCTTTGAGGTCAAAGAAGCCAATTCTTGAAAGTTATTAGTAGAGATGACAGTTTTGACCAATTTACTTACAAATGTGTAGACTTGGGGTTGGGTTTTATCTAACGGGCCAAAAAAATAGCAAAAACGGGCCCAGGGTCTTATTTTAATGCAGACACCTCTTGAATCATTTAATAAAAAGGAATTAACTTTTGTTCATAATTTTTGAAGAAAATGAATAATACCATGCTTCGGGTTAACCAGCCCAACCCATTTTGATCAATCTTAGTTTTTTTATTTTAAGCAAGTGTATTTTCAGTTTTCTTTTGAGGTGACATATTCAGACCCATTTACTTAAAAATTGGTAGATTCGGGTCGGAGTTTATCTCAAACGGGTAGAATAAAACATGTAACTAAAAGAAAGACGGGCCAAAGGGGTTGAAAACTACCTGTAGAGTATATTTTTAATGCATACAATCTCCTAAGTGGTTTACTCGTATATAAAGAATATTATTGTAATAAAATTGATGTCTTATATATTTGTCAAAAAAAAAAATATTATTAAAATAGACAAAGGTTGATGGGTCAACCTGGTCCGTCCCGTTTCGATCCTTACTAAAATTGGCTCATTTCAACCCAACCCCATCTGGCCTGTCTATCTTACCATATCTAAACTATAAGTACCTGGATACTTCACGGCCAAAGCTTTATAATCGACAAAAATGGTGGAATTGATAGGCACTTGTTTCAAATATAACTTTTGAGCAATTATATTTGCTGTATATCTTACCATATCTAAACTATAAGTACCTGGATACTTCACGGCCAAAGCTTTATAATCGACAAAAATGGTGGAATTGATAGGCACTTGTTTCAAATATAACTTTTGAGCAATTATATTTGCTGTATAATGATCAAACTTTTCAGCAAGGGGTACCAAATTAATCATAGCAATCGTCTTTTCTGGATCGGTTTCGAGATCGTCTTCATTTGCTCCCATGATCCTAACTTGACTTGGTTTCATGAAAAGCCCGGAAGCCATTTCAAATGCCAGCTCAGATACCAAAGGAAAAAAGATGAACAGTGAAACATTTAGCCTAAGTTCAACTTGCATGGGCAAAACACACTTGCATGGTGTTCCGGGAGGTGTGTTGGTCAACGGTTCTATGCATGTTATTGATGAACAATCTGCAAAATGATAAAAGTCAACTGTATGGATCGCTGAAAGTCAATGGTTCATTATAAGCACGTGATTAAGGTAAAATAGCGATAAATTCATTTTGGCAACTTCATGTCACAAAAATTACTTTTGAAGTTTTTGCAAGATCAAGGCGCTTTTTGAAACTTAACAAAGAAGTCCTTTCGCTAAAGCTTAGGGAATTACCATTCGAAAAGGAAAGACCTGTTTGTTAGATTTTGAAAAGTCCAGGGATATAATTAATATTAGTAACAAAGTGAAGGGGCTTTATCGTTAATTTTTTAAAAGTCCAAAGATTTAATTATGCAAAAATACCAAACATATGCAAAAAATCAAGAAATCTTGAATATTTTCTTGATGGGACAACTACATCAAAATTTCAATACATTTTTGGTAAAATGCATGTGAGTTTTACATACCTTCATTAGGAGGTGGAGGTGGTAATGCTTGAAGCGGCTTCGGAATCCTTGGTGGATAACGAGGAGGAGAAACTTTAGGCGAAAGAACTGGCACTATTAAGTAAAAAGTTTAAAAATTAGAAACTAACAAAAAAAAAAAGATTCATCCCAAATTTGAAATTTTTACTTGTAGTTGGTACAGATGGAGAACTTGTAGGCGGAGAAATGGAAGGTGAAATAGAGTTTTCAACCGGAGGCACCGTTGAACCTGAAAATCAATCGATATGCATAAGAGATGAAAATAAAAAAAAACTTTCTGACTAAATTACACATTTTGTGCTTTAGGTATATACCAACTAAGCTGGTTACAAAACACGTCCTTTATTTGAAAAGCTGTAACACATTACATCTGTTTGACTAACTGGCCTAAACTTTTTTTGTTAGTTTTTTACTTTTTTACAAAATGACTGATTCGTCCATACACCTACAGGCAAATGTGTAATTTTTACAATTATTTAGCACATGGGCATGCACATACCTAAACTTGGTGGTGTAGGAGCATCAGCATGATGCCTTGGATGGTTACTCTCTGGGCCCGCTGGCGGTGGAGGGTTGTGGTGGGTTGGATTAACCCTCGGGCCTGGTGGTGGTGGTGGATACACTGGCGGTAAAGATGGTGGCGGATGAGATTTTATAGGCGGAGATTGAAAACTTGAATGTGGTGGTGGAGCTTTATGCACAATTGGAGCTACATGAAAGAAAAAGCAGATTATAAATTATTATCATATTATAATCAATAAAAATAAAGGGTGTTTTAGGAAACCTTTAAGAGGAGGCGGCTGACTTGGAGCAATATCATTTGTTGGTTGATTTGGAGGTGAAGGAAGAACAGGAGATGATACAGGAGAGGCATGAGGGTCTGCAAAAGTTTGAGTTTAGTCGAAGGTTGACTTTTTAGTCAAATATCTAAAATACACCTAATCAAATAAACCAACCTGGTAAGCTTGGAGGCGGCATGGATGAGTTATGGTGTGTTGGCTGTAAATTTGGTGGTGAATTGCTTGGAGGTAATGCAACAGGCACTGGATTAATAAATTAGAAAAATAAAAACCCGAGAGATTAAAATTTTTAAAAGTTGATATAAAGACAAATCTTTAATCCACCTGATAAGTTAGATGGAGGTGGTGCAAATATAGGGTGTGGCGGAGGTACGTTTACTTGGGATGCTTGTGGTGGCAATGCAGCAGGCACTGTGATAATAATCTTTATTAAAAATATTAACTATACAATCATAGCAAGTTTATATATTAATAATAAAAGTAGTCATGAAATAAATGAAAAACAAAAATCTAGTTCACTTGGTAAATTTGGTGGAGGCATGGTTAACGCAGGGGGGCTTGGAGGTGAAGCTTTTGGTAATTTGGTTAGCGGCATAGGCGGTGAACTTGGTAATGTAGTTGGCGGCACAGGCGGTGGACTTGGTAATGTGGTTGGCGGCACAGGCGGTGGACTTGGTAATGTGGTTGGTGGCACAGGCGGTGGACTTCGTAATGTGGTTGGTAGCATAGGCGGTGGACTTGGTAATGTGATTGGTGGCGTAGGCGGTGAACTTGGTAATGAGGTTGGCAGCGTAGGTGGTGGACTTGGTAATGTGGTTGGTGGCATAGGGGGTGGAGTTTGTAATGTGGTTGGCGGCATAGGCGGTGGACTTGGTAATGTGGTTGGTGGCAGAGGCGGTGAGCTTGGTAATGTGGTTGGCGGCATAGGCGGTGGACCTCGTAACGTGGTTGGCGGCACAAGTGGTGGACTTGGTAATGCGCTTGGCGGCGAACTTGGTAACGTGCTTGGCGGTAATTCAACAGGAACTGCATAAGGAAATAACATGTTAATAACTATTTGAATCTGCATTTTAAAACACCTAAAACAAATGAAAATTTCATTACGTGGCAAGTTAATAGGCACCGGTGGTACAGGCAATAAAGGGGATGTTGGCGGCGATGCCACTGGTGTTCTGGTTGGCGGTGGTGTAATAGGCTCTGCACATTATATGTAATACCATCACACTTTAAAAATAGTACTTGATACTTAATAGGACAAAAATAGTCATAATTATACACATCAGCTAACCAGGCAAAATGACAGGTGGCGGTGCTTGAGATACAGATGGTGGTGCTGCTTGAGCCACAGGCGGTGGACTTTGAAGCACATTTTTTGGTGGTGATGTTATTTGTGCTGCATTCAAGACAGCCCAAATTGTTATAATAAAGTTGAAACTAACATCAACATAAATTTTTAAAAATTGGTAAAATACCAGAAGCGGTTGGTGGGTAGACCGGAGATGGAGATGTGATAGCAGGTTCTTTTTCGGGTTGAGGAATTGGTGGCACGGAAATGGGGGTGGTTGGCGGGATGACTGGCGGGCCTGGTGGTGACCCTTCTGGGATTGATGCAATTGGTGCTGCAACTTGGAAAAATATTGCATTTAAACACAAAAGTCATATAATAATTATGATTTTGAAAAATATTACATTTGACCTCAAAAGTCAAAGTATACCTGCAGCATCCGGTGGTGGTTCATTTAGAGGAGTGTTTGGAGATGATGAAGGTTCAAGACGCTTATTTCCTTCGGGTCCTGATGCAGACTCGAAAGCTGAAAGAAAATTAGCAAATTTAAGTTATATAAGCATATTTCCCTTAAAAGTATAACGATTTAAAAATCATATCACATCATTAAACCTTGATTATAAATCGAGCCAATTAACATTCTGTTTACATATTACCACATAAAAAAATAACAACTTACCACACCAAGATTCATCGGAAATGAGCTCAAACACAAGATAATCAAGAAACAACCAGACCGACATAAGAATTTAAGAAATTTCCCAGATGAGTTTTCAAGATGATGAATCTACTGTGCTAAATGGTTCAAAAGTGATCAACTTTATGGATCCTCTGATCTAATGATCAAATACAAGCATATTTTCCTTAAATTGCAAAGATTTGAAATTTATATCTCCTCATCAAACACTGATTATTAAATGACCCACTTAATATATTAACAAATCATAAAAAGATATAATGACTTGCAACATCAAGATTTATCAGTAATGCAGCTCAAGAACAAGAATTTATCAGACTCACACAAATGGTTATTCAAGAAAAATGCCAAGATTATAAATTGCTCCAATCAACATTCTATCTAGCATGTTTACACAATTACTAATCCCCAAAAAAAAACAGCTTTCTACATCAAGATTCAAGATTTATCAGTAATGCAACTCAAACACAAGCAAATTAATCAAGCAAGTACCAGAGCCAAATGGGTTTTCAAGAAAATGTCAAGATTTGATCTAAAACCTAAAAAAAAAATCCAAACTTTGAATAAGGGCACAAAGGGAATTGATCACCTGAAGATTCTTGAAGCACCAAAGAACCAACAATGGCGTAAACTTGTACCACCAAGAAGATATACTTCACCATCAGATTCATCTCATCAAGAAGATGAATCAATTATTCCCAAAACTCCAATCCACCCAAGAGTAATCAAAGCAGAATAATAATAAAAATAATAATAACTCTTGTTATTAATTATAATAAATAGCCTGAACATGTAAAAACTTGACGCAACAATAAAAGAAGAGAGAGAAAGAGAAAGAGGTACAGAAATTAGATCAAATAAGACCCACAAACAGTGAACAGCAAGCAACAAAGAGAAAGAAAGACAGTTCCTTCAAATACTCTAAAAAGGCTTTCAGTTTTCTTCTTGTTATTATTACTATTATTATTAACATCAAAGCATAACAAAATGTTCTGTTGTTTGCAGAGCTGATTCTTTAAGATTAACAGCATCATGTTACAGTTTCAGACAACTGTTTTCTTCTGTTTTCAAGAATAATTGACACCAACAAAACAAATATTATTATTATTTTATAAAAATGAACATATTCTTGTATGTAAACTAGCCCAAGATAAAAGAAATTAAAAAACAACACTTGAGACAATCAAGATTGATTCTTTATTGTATAAATTTACAAACTTTAACAATTTTAAAGAATCAATGAAGAGTGTACCAAACAAAGATTATAAAAAAATAAAAATAAAAATAAAAAAAGTTTGGTGGATGTCTACAATGGAATTTTCTTGAAATTCTGAAATATAGAAAACCCCAAAATATAATTTGTTATAAAAAAAAGCCTAAAAACAAAAACTTTAGGGAAGTAATAGAAAAGGGTTACTTTGATGGGGTGAATTAAAAAGAGAAAGAGGCCGCTTTGACCAGTTTAATGGCTGGTTTTTAGTTATGATGTTGTCACGTGTCAATTTGCATTTGACAAGTCACCTTGTTTGTGGGTGAATATCTATCCAAATCAAGATATATGGATTTTATGTTTGTTTTATTTCTATTTTTTACTTTTGATTTGGTTCAATATCCCTTTTTTACTTTAATGCATGTGATAAAAGCTAACATACTTGTTTCAAGAATATTCATGTAGTAGTTATATGAATTTATATTGGGTGTTAATGGGTTGCTTTTATTGGTTGAATTTGGTATATTTCTGAAAAATTTGTCAGATAAATGAACTTAAACATAATACGAGATTTTACAGGTTCACACAAATACAACTTATTTAACCTGAAACTTTCATTTTACTTCTTACATTCTAATACTCTTAACATTACAAATTTGTAAGGGAAAAAAATGAAAAACAATTATATATATATATATATATATATATATATATTGCGTATAAACTAATCGACCCAAACACAACTCATATGGCTAAATATGTTTGAACTTGTCTAGAGTAAACTTAAACCCACGAATTTCGTGTGTCGCTTCGTTTGCTTTCTAAAATCACATCATTATTTGGATGGCATTATGGTTAAGTTAACTTCAAAGTTTTTAGAGTTTATGAATCTAAGCTTAAATATGATTAGGCAAAAATGTCAACACACGTGATTCTATACCACATATTTTTTTCATCACACATTTACTGCACTATAAAAGCCAGTTAGTACATAACATACAACATATGTGGTGTATGAATGAACGTGTGGGAAACATTAACTCTAGATCTAATCTCGTGGTGTTTAACGTGATTTCGAATAATCCTTTCCGAATTAAAATCAAATTTATGATGCATGATTAACTCTTTTATCAGTTTGATTTAAATTGTGAGTCTTAACGTATCAACCTCACTTGTTACAAAGGTTGCCAAATAGCTATATAGTTATGTTTTGTTAGTAGACACAACATTACTCTAGGGGTTTAACATTAAACAAACATTTGAACATCATGTTTAGTTAATAGGCACAAAATTAATCTAGGAAGGTAGTTTCACCAACAATACCTCATCATACATAAACTACAATACTCTTATATAGTTATATACTTATCTTATAATAAAAAGCTTCGGTTAATATCATAAAATGTAAAAAAAAAAAAAGATTACAATTCTCTTGTTATGATTTCAGATCAATTAGTCTTATCGGTATTATTAATAAAATGATTGCAAAAGTTCTAGCGATTTGTCTAGGAAAAGTGACTGATACTTTGGTGAGTGGGTTATAATCTGCGTTTATAAAGGGGCGCTAAATTTTGGATTGATCGTTAATTATGAATGGAGCGGTGGATTGGTACAAGAAGCGGGAAAACAATTAATGATCTTTAAAGTTGATTTTGAGAAAGCTTATGGCTCCATTTCCTGGACTATTTAAAGACTATCACGGGCTTTGGTAATAAGTGGATAGGGTGGATTACAGTCGTCAAGACTTTCAGTATTAGTGAATGGTAGTCCTGCTAACGAGTTTGATATGCATAGAGGTTTGAGACAAGATGATCCGATCTCACCATTCCTTTTTATATTAGCTATGAAGGGGTTGAATATCATGATAGAGGATGATGCTATTAGAATAAGTTTATATAATATTCGTCTTTCAAAATAAATACCATAAAATGTAAAAAAAAAAAAAAAAGACTTTGTTTTGCACGAAATAATCATTCAACTTGATTTGGTAGGTCAAAGGCTTGAAGTCGTTAAACTTATTTATAATTCATTAATAAAATATACTTGCTATTGACAAATTAGTCAAAATGATCGTTGGCATTCCTAGATCTGCAAAAAGTGTATACGTAAAGTAAATTTACTTGTTTTGTCTGAATTTTTTTATACGTAAATATAGATTTACTCGCTTTTGTCTGAAAATTTTGACCCCTTCACCGCGGATGCACACGCGTCCAAGCTTTGCAACTGCCCAAAACCATCTTGTTTTCGTTTTTTAATGAAGTATTAAAATGCCTAACCTCAACCATTTGAGCTGAGATCATTCGCCGCAGATGAAATCATGTATTAATTTTTCCTGTGATATTTACTAGAGAGCATTTTGAGAAAGTTCATTTGTTTTATTTGTTAGACAAGTTAGGTGGATCCATCATATCATCTCAATCACCACCTAGAAAATTTCCATCCTTATAAAAGTAGTGACGGAAACACTTTTTGCCTTAGAAAGCAAATAAAAGTAATTCCACAGATATACTATTAAGAATATGATGATTAGACCATTCGCATTAGGGTCATCCATAGCTTACGTGAAGGAGATTTGTGAGAAGGATGGAAAATGAAAGTATTGTGGAAGTTGAGGTGGAGGTCATTCATTCTTAAAGATCCTTTATCATGGATGATGAAGGATGGTGTTTTGTGGGTCCCCTATATTGGTGATGTGGAAATTATGAGGTTGTTTGTGAGAAGAATGAATATGTTATTGTTGTAGGTAAAAAGTGTTTGTGAAAAGAATGAATAGAAAGCTGATGTGGCATGCTGATTAGGCTGTTTGTGAAAAAAATTGTCTTGCACTGATGTAGACAGTCTTAAAGTAATACTTGTGTGGTTAACTATATCACTTATACGTAAGCCTGGCAAACCTGGGGTGGGTTAAGGCGACGGTAATACAAGTTCAAAACAAAATGAGTTCAGGTCAATATGAGTTTAAAGCAAAACGAGTTTATATGAAAATAGGTCGTTATTAAAAAGTAAAAATTTTATGTGGGCCTTAAACATTGACTGAATGACTATGGTAATACAAGTTCAAAACAAAATGAGTTTAGGTCAATATGAGTTTAAAGCAAAACGAGTTTATATGAAAATAGGTCGTTATTAAAAAGTAAAAATTTGATGTGGGCCTTAAACATTGACTGACTGACTATATTGAGTAACCCAATTTAACCAGTTGTCTAATTTGAGTTGTCCCGTATGAATCGACAGGCAATTTTTTTTTTGAGAATAATGGGTCATACTTACCACCTATAGTTATACGCTATTTTAACCTTTTAACACCTTAACTCAACTTACAGTAATGAGCAACACAAAATTATTTATCATATTAACTTATGCTCGTGTATCATGTTTATTAAAATACTCACAAACTCATGTAATATGTAACCATCAACTCATTTTTTGATGTATGCTTGAAGTAACAAACACTACGTGAGACAATATAATGAATCCTATTCATAAATTTATTTTCATGTATATCCTTTATAGCCCAGCAACGTAAGATATACATTTATATAACACGTCTTCTAGTCTTAGTTCTATAATCTATTGCATACATTTCTCACTTATTGTCTCTATACTTCAAGATTGAACGGTGTTGCACCTGTATATAGTGGCGGTTATCGTTCAACAAATGAAGTCGTTAAACACGCCCTAATTAACGACTTTCATGTTTGTCTCTTCACCCCACTAACCAACTTCCCATACGTCACTTCTCTTTTAATGAAAGCACGCCCTAATTAAGAAAATGAATATCTCATATACTAGAAAAGTTGAATTTCCATACGAGCGTGTTACACAGATACACAAACTTGTTTTACACGTTCACTTTTATGGGACAATGCCAATAAGCGTTTGACAATGATACACAAGATATAACAAATGCGAAAAATAATTAAAATGTTTGATAGTGATCGATATGCAAAACCTATATACATACATATAGATTTGTGTATGTTTGTATAAGTTTTTATGACATTTTCTAGACATTATATTGTTTCCTTGCTGTGACTTGTGTCCAAGCTATATCAATCAAAAAGTTAAAATGTGTGTGCTTATCAATAATTGTTACAAAATATATATTTTGTGATTGTTTTGTTATTTTTATAATTTTATTAAACTATAATCATTAGTATGCCATTATTGTCTCTTTGCACGTGTCAAAAGCCATCATCATGAAATTAGATTCCTGTTTGTATTGCAATGTCATCTTACCATGTGATTTTTTTTGTGGCCACCCAATACTTGGTAGGCTTCATCAACTTGCGATTTAATATTTTGGCTCAAAAGGTCTATTTGTTTGCATATTTAAGTATTTTTAACCTTACTTGTACCAATCCAATGTTGAATAATCATTTAAAAATCAATATTCTTCATGTGTAACACCGACTCTTTTTTGTATTTGATAATAACATTTACACGTACATGTTTAACCATAATACTATCATTTTATTTAGGAGTGTAAATGAATTGAGCCCAAGCTTGATTAGGGTCGAGCTCACCTCGTTTGACTTTCTAAAATAACTAAATGAGATTTATTTTGGCTCAAGGCTCGATTTTTTTATCGATCCAAACTCAAGTAACTCGTAAGCTGCTAGGCTCGCTTGCACCCCTAATTTTGATCATATGTTAATGATGTTTAAAGTTATATTATCTCTTGTATATACTACTAATTTGGTTATAGACTTATAGTTGTACCTTAAGGTCAGATCTCAGAAGGCATGCATCACCAGAAGTTTCTGTTACATCCCACTTCATCGTGTCTCACATGAGACAAACATCATACCGCTAAAAATAGGCTTGGGTGACTTTAAACCCATTTAAAGGAAAAGTATGAATTATTGGGGAAAAAAAACTAGACTTTTGTTTCTTTCATATCCACAACGACATATAATAGACAACGAAAGTTTGTTCGTTTAATCTTAAGAAAATGAATGTGTTTGTGGTCATTTATAATCAATCACTAGTAATCTAAGGTGCTGTTTGTTTTTGCAGACATAAACTGTCTGTAAGCTGATTTCATCTGTTTTTATGTCTGCAGCTGAAGATGTGGTCTGAAGCTCTGTAAGCTGAAAAAATAAGACTGTTTGTTTTTATAAGTTAACACTGTCTGCATAAACTGAAAATACAAACACATTAATTAATAAATTATTTATTAATTCATTAATATCACCAAGAAAGGGAAGTACAAGGAGTTCCAGAAGACGATGTAGAAGAAACTCCATTGTTACTATTCGAATCACCACCGCCACAAACGTCTTCGTCGTCGCCAGAAGAAGTCTCCTCCGTCTCCAACCGTGACGGCGACGTGTCCGGCGTCTCAAACGGCGTATTTCCGGCGACCCTACTCTTTCTCCCGTTTTCCTCACCGTTGTACACCGGATTCGAAATGGATGGGTGGCATGGGCGATTAATCCCATCGGGACCGGAATGGCGGGGGCTCAATCGTTTATCGCGTTCAAGGGTTCCAACGGATCGATGACGGTGAAGACGTATAATATTAGCTCCTACTCGTCAATTGTTGAAGGGAAGATTGCGTTTGAAGTGCCGGAGGCTAGTGCTGAGTTTTCCGGTGGGGTGATGAGGATTTTTGCGACGATGAAGTTGCCGGAGGCGATGACGGAGGTGAATCATATCTGGCCGGAGTTTATGGGATGCTTATTGTTGTTTTTGGATGGTTGGAGAGGAGGCAGCAGGAGAGCAGGTAGGGTGAAGATGTGTGAAGCAATAATTTTTAGCTTCTTTTTTAAGATAAAAGAAGCTGATGTCAGATCTTATCTTAAAAAAAAAACAAACAGTCTTCATGGGTGATGTCTGCGCGCCTGCAGACATCACCCCTCCTGCAGATGTTTTAATCAAAAACAAACACAACCTAAATGAATATAAACAAATTAAAACACAAATAAACATAAACGAATATATAAGCAATCATATATAAACTTTGTTACATAATTCTATTTCTACATTTACTAAACTTTGTTGAAAGTATGAAAAGTGTTAAAATGAATGGATATTTATTGTGATGAAATATGCAAAAGGTTAAAAACATAGGGCATGTTCTCTGAAACATTCTTCACATGGGCAGCTTGGGTCCTTCCAAACCTAACTCTTATCATGTGATCAAAATAAAAGACTTGCAGATGCTCTCTACCCTTTACATTATGAAAACCTTTAAAATTAATAATTCTCAGGTTCTTTTTCTCTATATAAATACACTATAGTAGGTCTGTGAATGAATTGAACGTTCGATGAGCTGTTCCTGAACCGTTCGACGGGAAGTTGGCCCACCACCCATTAACAAATATGCTTTAAACCCTTATTGAAAGAACTTAAAACTTTTGGATATAACTCTAAAACCTAGGGGTGCAAACACGTTGCGCCGCAAACAAAGCTTATTTTTCTATCGAGCTTGAGCTTGAGCCTTAACTAGCCTTGTATGTCTTGATCTCTTTTTCTAAATCTCGAGCCAGGCTTCTCTTATGAGTTGTTTTTCAAGCTCGAGCTCGGCTTTATTGTTATTTTTTTATTAATTTAAATGTGACAAAAACCTTAAGCAAGCCTAAGCTCGGCCCCAACTCGTGTAGCCAAAACTCGGTTGTGCAGTGTGAAGTTAATACATAGAAGTCCTAAAGAGGTTAAACACTTAAAACTTAAAAGCACACAATGTGACATTCGTCATTTTTAAAAACCTGAAAATCCTAACCATTTTAAAATTTTGATACTTTTCGGATATTAATAAAATCTCCGCATTTATTGAGTATTGATTGTGTTATTTAATTGCTTATAATTATTGGTATTCTTCAAGACGGGTCAACCACCTTCTTCTCATCCTCTCTAAATTCCCACCATTTGACTCGTTTTTCCAAGTATTGGATGAACCTAGACTATTTTATTATTGATAATTAACTTCCTAATTCACCAAATTTGGTCAAAGCTTATTAATTTGGTGATTAATATTGCTTAAGACTAGCCTTATGACTAGCTTATGCAATTAATCACTTCAAACTTGTTATTAATGATTTGAAGCCTATATAAAGCCTCTCAAACTTCTACAAATCATTCACCATAACACTTTACACTTTTAATTGTGTTATTGCTTTTCAAATGGTGCAAAAATACAAGTTTCAAATTCTTCTTTCTTCTTTGATATTCTATCCTCGGGTAATTATTGTCTTATTTATGTACAACATATCATATGATCATCATCATGTTGTCACTCTAAATTAACAACCGTGGTTGTGTTTTCACTATCACTCGTCGGCACGTTAATGTTCGGTTAAAAATAAGTTTTAAGTTAAAAAGTAACTTTTGCAAAACTAATAAACAAGACTAAGAATTTCCAACATGTCACGCCATCTTATCATTTCAAACATGTTAGATATAAACCCGAATCAAACCGAGTTCATGTCCAACCAAAAACATGAACCACTCGTTAAACTTGTTTTATTAAATAATATTCGGCTCGGAAACGAACCGAAATCATTAAAATTAACTAATAATTATTATAACCTTTATTTTTTTTTCTAAAACTAAAACAAAATTGATTAAAAATCAAATAACTAACCTATTTCATTTAACTTATAAAAATAGAACAAAAATATATTTTTAACAAACTTTTCGTTTAAGAATTATAAACCGAACATGTCGGCCATCTATTTCTTATCTTTCCTCAACCTTATTTTGATCATAATTATCTATTTATCTAGGGTCACTTATTGAACCAAACCCTGTTGGTTCACTCGCTTAAAGACATTTTCGCTTATTTACTCATTCTTTCTTATTTAACATGTGAGTTCTTCATAACCCCAATTTTAATGCTTTATAATGTTTTGGGGTGTAACACGTCACAAGTTTTTGTTTCGTTAGTTATGCGCTTGTTTACAAACCGATTCACTTATATCGTACATGTTAATATTATTCGTGCATATTGTTTATGATTATACGTGAACTTGCTTGCAACATGTTTATTGTTTTATTGGTGGAAGTTACGCAAACGCAAACGCATACACATAGTGGGAGGGTCCGACGGGACGTACCTGTCACACCCCGACCAAAGGCGGCAGAACATGCCGAGGTGTAACGATTGTCCATAAGCACATGACACTAATTAAAGTGACAGTATTTAATAAACTCATTTCATTTCACAACATCGAAAATGTCACATAACAATTATCCATAAAATAACCATAATAATATGGCAAATTTGATATTGTTCATTTTTACTAATATCCTAAGGTCTTTGATGTCGTTTTCTTCACAATCATAAATCAACCAAGATGCAAACCTGCAACATCTCATAAAATAAAGTTTGTCAACACAAAGGTTGGTGAGCAATTCATAAGTTTAATCATATTAGTATATAATAAAGATAGCCACAAAACTTGCATTCGAAACGATAAATAAAAGTGGTAATTTGGATAAATAGATATCGCTAAACACATTAGCGACACCTAGCTATAAGGGGATGCCAAATAGTCTAGGATTTTATAGTTATCGTTAATTGCATTACGTTAACGACACCTTGCTATAAGGGGATGCCAAATAGTCTAGAATTTTATAGTTCCATCAACCAAAAGCGATAAACACATAGGCATATAAGCATAGAACACCAAATCGAGCAATTATTTAGGTAAAGTATACAACTACGTTTGTGGTTTAAGATTCAAATATAAAGCATTTTGTTGAATAAGTATGAAATGTCACCCCCAAAATAAAAGATGGAAAATGGGGTATGAAGTACTCACCTTCAAGCAGTAAACTTGAAAGATGATAATTTGGAGATTTGTCGGAACGACGAGTTTAACACACAATGCCTAAAAAGAAAAGAAGTATTGAATTTAGAAAGGTTGTCTTGAAGGTCTTTAAACAAAATAAATGTTGAGAAATGTAAATAATTAAAGTTCAAGGTTTAAAATGTAACTATTTAAGAATTTATAATAATAACCCTTTAAAAATGTAAGTTTGCTCGAAACCGGGTTAAAGTATCTAATCTTAATATTTATTCAACCTATGTTAAGTAATAAGGTGGGTAAAATGCAAGAATGCAAATCCCTTTGGAATAAATATACTAAAACGGTTTTTTTTATCGAGTGTTCGGGTTGTCGGTTCGGGTCTTGATAATTGGTCAAACCCAAAGTCAACTTTCCAAAATATTAAATGTTATGAGATAACTCAATAAAATTTAATAAGACTTAACCAAGTATGTAGTTCCATTGTTTTAGAACTAACAACGCACGTTAAGCGAGTGTTCGGTTTTGTCGGTCCAAACTTTGTTATGAGATCAAGTTGGATCCAACATTTCCAAGTACTTAAGAAAATATTTAAAAATCAATTTGTAACTATTTTTAAAGAAATATACAAGTCTTGATGGCTAAAAAAAACACACTTGTGTGTCTTAAGCAAGTAAGAATCGGTTTGGTTTCCACATGTCCAAACACTAAAGAACTTATATAATAATGTACAAATAAAAATACTTTAAGTTTTACAACCAAAAGTTAACAATAAAGTCTTTAAACAAAAGTTCGGTTTTCGGTTCGGATCGTGTTTCGGGTTAAGACCGAGGTAAGATTCTACAAACCTATAACCATAGAATTTGTAAAAATGATTTTAGAAACTTAGATCTAACAATAAGTATGTTTAAACAATTATTTAACAAAACTAGTAACAAAGTTCGGTTTATAGAGCTATTTACGGTTAAACTGAAGCATAGACTCTTAAAAACCCATAACCATGGAACTTGTAAACATGACCAACAAACTAAAATAAGCAAGATTAATATGTATGAACAAGTTATATAGATGTATATATATCAAGGACACGAAGCCCTCCATGAAGCCTTGCCTTATGAGGTCCGAAACCTCACTGACCAGAATCGGAGAAGTAACTACCAAAGGTAAACAAGGGGTGTATATTATATATATGTTGCACAAACATAAACAAGTATTAATAAGGCTACATAAACTAATTAAGATGAAAGACTAAAAACCTTCAAGAACACTTAAGAAGATAACCTTGAATCTTTGATGTTTGAGAGAGTTTTTTTTTTTTTGGAGTTGTAGCAAGGGAAAATGAAGAGGAAAGGTGGTGTATATATAGGGTAATGTTGGTGGTCAAATATGGGTGTGAGACACAAGAGTTTTCATGCAAAATAGATCAAGACAAAAACACAAAATAAAAAAAATAATAATAATAAAAAAAAATAAAAAAAAAATAAAGGTAGGATGTTTTCAAGACCCAACAAGTGTGAAACAATATTGTAACATAAATC
This sequence comes from Bidens hawaiensis, assembly GCF_021521415.1. Taxonomy (NCBI): domain Eukaryota; kingdom Viridiplantae; phylum Streptophyta; class Magnoliopsida; order Asterales; family Asteraceae; genus Bidens; species Bidens hawaiensis. Next base: position 44,278 of record NW_027501801.1, read on the forward strand.
CATCATTTTGATTATAACATAAGATTCGGTTTACAAATCGGGTCGGTTTACATAATAAACAAATACAAAAACGAATACAAACAAGACCCGAAATTGACGAATGTCACAGTACCTGCGCCATCTAACGTTACGACTTCGGTTGTTTACGTAAGGTGGTTCTCATTTCCCCGACTTCTACGGCTTCGGCTAAATGAACGGGAGGACGACACTATTTGATTTCATTTATATTATGCTTGAATATTTATTGCATGACGATCGTTGAATCGCGCATTTTATATATATTTATATATGCAAAAACTTATGAAAACTCACCAACATGTGTTGTTGACAAAATATATTATTTTAAACGTGCTGCAGGTTGATACGATAAATTGCCAGGACAAGAAAACTAGTTATACCTTAGGATTATTTCAATTAATAATATTTGTTTCATTTAGATATAATGTTTGTCTCATCATCAAAATATCTGTGTACTTGCGATATTATGGAATAAAATAAATATATTGTCACTATTAATAGTGTTACGAGCTTATGAGTGATCTGTATGTTGCACCCGGACGTATTCCGCTTAAAGCCGGGGTGTTACACACAAGGCTCGGGCTAGAGCTCGCTACCAACGGAGCTTTATTTGATAGCATTGTCCAACACTAATATTCATGATCACAAGTCGATACAAATATGCTTCTTTTATGCTTTATTTTGTTCCAGGTACCAAAAACAAGAACACAACACAACATAGTTCTTCAGAGAGTCATGCTATACGCATCTTGTCCTTTAAGAAACCCAAAACAACCGACACTAACTCGTCTCTGTGGTTGGTGTAATTATGGTTAGCCCCTTCGATGATCCTTAACTCATGGTTGGGTATGATCTTGGCAAACTCCAAAGCATCTTCAACCGGAATGACTTCATCAACTGATCCATGAACCGTCAACACCTTGCAATCTTGGTCAACTTTAAGTCCCGCTTCATGCATGTTTGTGTTCAGGCGTTCCATTAGACTTTCCTCCGTCACACGATACAATAATGCCCCTATATAAGCAGAAAAAAAGTTGTAATTCCATTTCCACAGATACGGGTCAAAACATATAATCGTAAATGGTTAAACCTTTTCTGGATTTGATGTCAACAAAACCGTCCTTTTTCACTCTTTCCAGATTTTCTTTTCCCAAACGCTCCTCAATGCCTCTATCCATCTTATATCGACCAGACAAGTTTACAACCGTGTGAATATCGTGATGTAAAGACGCGTATAAAACCACAGCATTCCCACCTGCAAAAAGATATTATATTATCAGCTCTGAAACTAATAACCATGTTGACTTTCAATGTTAAAGTCAAATTAATATTGAAGATTGTTTGACCTCAAGAAGTAAAGTTGGCTAAAAACCATACCTTTACTATGTCCAAGAATTGCGCTTATAACACGATTTTCTGCAGTGAAATATTGGATTACTGCTTGTAAGTCATCAACCTCCTTAAGATAATTACCAAATTGAAATATTCCTTCACTTTCCCTGAAATACAAAAGTCGCAAAAAACATTTTGACTTACGGTTCAAATAACCGGAGCTAATTTGAAAAATGTTAGCCATTTAGATACGAGTCTTATAACAAAGCGCCCCTGCTTGTAGCATGTACATTAAGGTTTCTTTGTAATTATATAGTTTCTTGAAACTCAAGATGATTCATACAATCATATTTCATACTAGCTTTGAAATTGGCAATTAGTCTATTTGACTTCAAAAGTCAAAGTGCATCATTTAACATTTTGAATACCCGTTTCCTGAAAAATCAAAGCGAAAAGCACTAATCCCGTGTTTCTCTAATGCAAGAGCAAGTTCCACCATCATATTGTAGTCCTGGAGAAAGAACAAAACTCACAATAAGAAGTGACAACTTTAACCATAAAAAGGGTCGACAAGGCCAAATATGTCGAAAATCGCCCAAAGTGTATTTTTGATGCATCAACCTCCTAAATCAATATATTGAACATCAAAAGTAATTGAATAAGAGGTACCTTTGAGTCTCGGAAGCCATGACACAAGATCACAATCTCTTTAGACCCGGTTTCGTGCAACAAACCGACAAGTTTTTCACCACACTGGTTCTGTATAACTATTCTCTTCTGTTGAATCCCTGAAACAGTTGCAATTATAATGGATGCAAATTCTCAAATCTTGTAGTATAGCCTTATAAATCAAACAACTTTTATCCTTCTAACTTTCTTTCTAGTACATCCTATTTGGCTTATAACTATTAATGTCAAAAAGGGTAATATTTTAAATAAAGATTGACATACATCACCATAAGGTCGTGTTTATTTCACATAATGGAACGGAATTGGAATTTGCACAGGATTTGGAATTGGAAAGCATTGGATTTGGAATCTCAACATTCCAATAGAAATTGGAATCCAATTCCATTCATGATGTGATTGTTTGACAAATGAATTGGAATCTATCACCATGAATACCATCGCATTTCCAGCCAACCCCATCACGTTCAGGTCAAGAACCCAGGTCGCGTTAGAGTCGACCGACCGACCGAGTCTACAGTTCGGGTCTACGTTTCGTGTCGCGTTCGGGTCTACGTTCAGGTCGAGGTCGACGGTGTTCAGGTTGTTGACGCTCTGGAACGCTTCCGGGTCAACAGTTGAACTAAACGCGAACTGACCCGGAGCGTTGAACCAAACTGACCTGGATCATCAAACCGACCCGGAACGCCGATCTGAAAGTGCTACGAACACACCCGAACGCGACCATTTTAGTCAGCCAATCGAAGATTCCAACGAATTTACTTGAATTCCTCCACATTTTGGGAGGATATGGAAAATGGAATTAAGATTCCAATGAAACGAACACGCCCCCCTAAGAATGAATTAAAGGTCTAATTTGATTACTAGTTCCAAAATCATATGGGTGCATAGGAAATGATATAAAAAGTCAAAACTGCTCAAGGGTTAATCTTAAACCAGAAATGAACCCTTAAAGCAAGTAACTTTAGAGTAAAATTGAAGTGGGCATTGCCTGAAAAGTGAAAACTGACCTGGGTTTTGTTCGGTGGTGGTGGTGGAGTCTCCGGCAGCCATCTGCAGCTTAATTATTCGTCGTCTTCTGCTAGTGTTAATGTTAAGATGAAGAGTGTGAGAGTGGTTGTTGATGGATTTGAGATGATAAACAAGTAACGCTTACTAATTTGGAAGATGTTAAACAATCCATAGTCAACCCTTTGATTACCAGTTGGGCCGGATGTTACAGGTTATTACCAGTTGGATCTTGATGATTATAATAATAATAATAATAATAATAATGTAATTTGCTAATTAAAACATGCCATCACCAGCTTAAGTCAAGTTTAAGATAATTGTGTAATTTTACATTTACCATCATAACCAACTCTCTTGAGGTATGTATCGTACTATACATATTACATATATTGGGACTTTCATACCTTACTCTTATATTTATAATCATGCATCCATACAAATATTTTGCTTTAAATTTTATTTGGTTCAAAGAGCACAAAATGGTTCCTGAAAGGTTCATAACCTATGCATATTGGCCACTATCAAAGGTAAAATAACAGAAGCTAGTTTGTCTCTTTTGTTAGTGTAATCATGGTTAGCCCCTTCAAGGATTCTTAACTCATGGTTGGGCACAATCTTGGCAAACTCCGAAGCATCTTCAACTGGAATAACTTCATCAACTGATCCATGAACAGTCAACACTCTGCAATCTTGGTCAACTTTAAGGCATGCTTCATGCATGTTTGTGTTCATCCATTCCATAAGACTTTCTTCGGTCACACGATACAGAGCTTGTCCTACATGAGCATGAATATAGTTTTGTAATTTCACATCCGCATTATATCATAATTGTTATAATTAGTTTAACCTTTTTTGGATTTGATGTCGATAAAGCCTTCTTTTTTTGCTCTTTCCATGTAGTTTTTACCCAAACGATCCTCAAGGCCGCTGTGCATGTTATAACGACCAGACACGCTGATAACTGTGCGGATATCTTGATATAAAGATGCATATAAAACCACAACAGTCCCACCTGTAAACAAGATTATTACTAAGCATATTCGCTTCGAAACTATGGGGGTATTCAAAAAATGTTAAAAGTCAAAATCTTGAAGATTGTTTGACCTTAAAAAGTTAAACTGAAAAAATATTTTTATTTTCAGTCACAAATGAAACTTAAAACAATGTTTCAAACAAACAGAGTTTTCTCAATGTTAGAAGTATAAAACTTGAAGCTTTTTTTACCTCAAGAAGCCAAAACAGACAAAATGATGTACATACCTCTACTGTGTCCGAGAATTGCAGTCACAACTCGATTTACTGCAGCAAAGTGTTGAACTCCTGCTTTTAAGTCATCTACCTCTTTATGATAGTTACCAAATTGGAATAAGCCTTCACCTTCCCTGAAATGTAGAATTCGGTTTACAATCATGATGAATCAACGGAAAATATATGCATTTTGACTTGCCCGTTTCCAGAAAAATCAAATCGAAAGGAACTGATCCCTTGTTTTTCCAACGCAAAAGCGAGATCTACCATCATAATATAATCTTGGAGATAATGAATGTTTCAATCAAAAATTACAAACTCATTTCAAATTTTACTAGAAAGTGTTTTCTGTTGTTGCAGCAGCCTAAAGGTGATACTTTGATGCAATATTCTAGTTATTTAATAAGCTTCTACTCCTTTTTTTATTTTTATTCATCTTGAGGATTCAAAACAAATTATGTTATGTACCTTTGAGTCTCGGAAGCCATGGCACAAGATTACCATCTCTTCAGACCCCGTTTCGTGTAACAAACCGACTAGTTTCTCGCCACAAGTGTTTTGTATAACTATTCTCTCCTGTGCAATCATTGAAACCAAATATTCAATATAAGGCATAGATATAGTGTATTATTCTAACGTTGATGTTAAATGAGTAAATGGTTTTGAACATTATGACATTATATAATACTAACAATAAATTAATAATAATCAACATATGTTATGTAGCACATGCATGAAGCTAAGTTTGTTAAGAGAAAAGGATTATAATACAACAAAGTGACAATCGGGCAACAACGCCTTCCTTTTAAATAGCAAAACCGATCCTATGTTTGCGATTAAAAAGAAGCTAAATTTCTTTAAAAAAAAAGAAAAAAGACTTCTAGTTGTTTAAATCAAATTCAGAAACACATGTCATAACAAGTTGAATTGGGTAACAGAAAGATCTGACCTGGATTTTGCCCGAGGTTTCCGGTGGTGGTGGGCTCTCCGGCGGCCATCTTGAGCTGCTGTTGAGACATTATACAATTATTTAATTTAACTAGTTCATCACAATTATAGATATCTTACAGAATCCTAATGCTATATATATCTGTTAATAATTATTTAGTTTTTAGGGTTTTAAACTTCAATTATAGGGCTGTTGTTTGTGTTCATGTTTTCTGTCACCAGTAGTTGCATAATTACAAGACCCTCCGGGACCACGGTCTATATGTGGTACTTGATTTTTAAAGAGCTTGATGGAACATCATTTGTGCAAGCAAGTGTTTAATTTCTGTTAACAACTAAATTCAATAAGCTTAGTTTTTTTTATAAGCAATACAGATAATATAAAGATTAGGATCAATGGGCAACATCTTACTAATTTACTTTTGATGATCAATGCAAATGTTACCCACCTCTGAATAAAGTTTAGGTTGGGAGATCTCAAAGGGGAACCTCGCTTAGCTCCTTGTGATCGGGATGAGGTAGATGCCTCCCAGCCGGGGGGCGGATCGAATCGGAGTTTCCTTAGGTAGCCACCGACCTACAGTTATCCTTAAACTTCCGTGCTTGGTGGAGAAGAAGCGAACAAAGGTATGCTCGCGCTGTCTTGTTCTCTGTCGCGAACTGGGATCGCTCGCCAGCTAGGTCAGATTGGAGCAACATTGTATGAGAACATATTACCCATATTCGGGGACAAGGGGCGAAACGACCTCTAGATCTTGTTTCAAATTAATAATAAGGTGGTTAGCTTGAGAAAAATGGCCATGGATTGTTGATTTTAACGCATACTTATTTTTGAACAATAAAGATATACGTATTATAGATAAGAAAAAAACATTTACACTAAGACGTTATACACGTGCATGTACATATATGCGTGTTTATGCAGATATCAAGACAACACATGCAGAAGAATCTCATCTAATTAAAGTTTAATGGTGCATAACTGGCTCAAGTTTCAACAATTGTTACAGTAAACATAACAACCGATAGAGATATTATTGAATGCTTGGTGATTTCATTAATCTCAGCCCCTTTAATAGGCCAACGTATACAAAGAGATAAACATATTTTGAGATAAGATTATCTCATTAATAATACAAATATAATCTATATACAATTCTAATCTATTACACCCCTGGAGTCGAAGCGGGAGGCTCTCGGATGCTGAGACTGGATCTGAAATCTTCAAATAAAATCTTTGGTAGCCCTTTGGTGAAAATATCCGCGATCTGATATCGCGTAGGGACATGTAGAATTCGAACCTTCCCTCGTTGCACTTGTTCCCGCACAAAATGAATGTCGAGTTCGATGTGTTTTGTTCTTTGATGTTGTACGGGGTTACCAGATAAGTAAATTGCACTAATGTTGTCGCAATAGACCAAAGATGCTGAAGATAACGGTCGTTGAAGTTCAAGCAACAGATTTCGTAGCCAACAAATTTCAGCAATCACGTTGGCGACACCTCGGTACTCGGCCTCGGCACTTGAACGTGACACAGTTGTCTGACGTTTTGATGACCACGAGAGAAGATTGTCGCCAAAGTAGACGCAAAACCCGGATGTAGATCTACGGGTATCCGGACAGCCCACCCAATCGGTGTCCGTGTATGCCCGAAGCTGCTGATTACCAAAATGGCCGAGGGTGAGGCCGAGATGCTGAGTGCCTCGTAAGTATCGGAGAATGCGAAGCAGAGCGTTCCAGTGGGAGAGATGAGGTGCGTGCATATGCATGCAGACCTGCTGAACCACATACGAGATGTCTGGGCGAGTAAATTTTAAGTACTGTAGCGCCCCTACAAGACTTCTGTATAACGTTGGATCTGTAAACGGTGTACCGGCTTCAGAGTTTAGTTTAGATTTAGTCTCGACTGGCGTAGGAACGGACTTGCAAGAAGACATGCCTGCTCTAGTAAGAATGTCGGTGACATAATTACATTGAGATAGAAACATTCGGTTTCCGCTTCGTTTTACCGATATCCCCAAGAAGAAACTGAGGGGGCCGAGGTCCTTCATGGCAAACTCCGAAGCAAGCTTGTCCATGAGGTTCTGACGAAGATTATCAGACGATGTGGTGAGGATAATGTCGTCGACATAAATTAATAAATATGCCATGTTGTTGCCGTGTTTGAAGACGAATAAAGAGTTGTCACAACGACTTTGACAAAATCCCAAAGTTGTAACAAAATCCGTGAACCGTTGGTACCACGCCCTGGGTGCTTGTTTGAGTCCGTATAACGATTTTCTCAGTCGGCATATGTGGTCTGGATGATCCCGATGTCTGAACCCCATAGGTTGATACATGTATACAATTTCATTCAGATGACCATGTAAAAAGGCATTCGTCACGTCTAACTGATGAACTGGCCAAGATTGTGTTAAAGCCAAAGATAACACGGTGCGTATTGTTGCTGGTTTAACCACTGGACTGAACGTTTTCCCACAATCAACTCCCAACTATTGGTTTCGACCATCACAAACCAACCTAGCTTTATACCGTTCCAGAGTACCGTCAGATCTAAATTTATGGCGGAAAATCCACATACTTCGTATAACATTCATTTCCGGTTGACGGGGGATCAATTCCCACGTCCCATTTTTAATAAGGGCATCAAACTCAATTTTCATTGCTTGGCGCCATTCTGGGGTGGACAAGGCGACCGATGGGTTACGGGGTATAGGGGCGATTGATGTCGAGTTTAGATTAAAGGCTTGTTTGGGTTTGGTGATTCCGTCCATTGAGCGGGTACGGATAGTACGGGTATTTGTATTTTGAGTAGTGTGGGCCGGATCGGATGTGTTTATGTGAGTTGGTGGAGTGGCCGAAGAGGTAATGGGTTGGATTTGGTGGGCCGTAGGTGGGACATTTGGAGTAGGAGGCAAGACAGGTCGTGGAGGGGGTTGGTCTTTGGGCCGGCGGGAATAGACAAAGGGTAGTGAGCTGGGAATGTGGGTAGAAGGTGTACTGGGCTGTGGTGTTGGGGTCGTAGGTGATGGTGTGTTTTGGGCCGTATTATGTAGGGGTTGTGTGGGATTAGAGATGTTAGGCCAAAGATAAGGGTGAAGACCTTCTGTCAAGAAACGATAATCTTGTAAGTTCGGTTTGTTTATGGTTTTGAAAGGGAATGAGGATTCGTCGAACCGAACGTGCCGACAAATGATAATTTTGTGATTTTTTGTCAAGACACTTATACCCTCGGTGTTGATTTGGATAGCCAAGGAAAACACACGGCATGGAACGATGTTCCAATTTGTGAATTGTTATGTGTGGGAGTAAAGGATAGCACAAACAACCGAACACGCGTAGGTGGTCATATGTAGGTGAACGATTGTAAAGAAGGTGTGTCGGGGTTTTAGATTTAAGGGTTTTGTTGGGTAAAATTTTGAGGAGGTAAGTTGCCACTTCCAAAGCATGGTGCCAGAAAGTGTTGGGTAGGTTGGCTTGGGCTAGGAGAGTGCGAACGATGTTGTTAATGGAATGAATGGTGCGTTCCGCTTTTCCATTTTGGGAGGATGTGTGAGGACACGAGAAACGAAATTGCATTCCGGTTTGGTGACAAAAGGTTTGGAAGGAGGTATTTGAATATTCCCTTCCGTTGTCACATTGAAACTGTTTGATTTTTTCGTTCAAATTGAGTTTCGATGAGAGTGTAAAATTGTTTAAAAACCGAAAACACTTGAGATTTATGTGAAAGAGGGTATGTCCATAAAAAATTCGTGTGGTCATCGATAAATAGGATGTAATATCGGTGACCACCCGTGCTAACAATAGGTGATGTCCATAAGTCACTATGTAATAGATCAAAAGGCATACAAGTGAAGTTATTAGAATCAATAAACGGTAGTCTAATACTTTTGCCAAAAACACATGGTTCACAAACTTGAGAAAGAAATCTATTACAATTAATAAAATTTAACTTATTTAAAAACTTTAATAAATCGGGAGGCGGGTGGCCCAGGCGTTGATGCCACACGTCTTGGGATAAAGCAGCAAAGGTGGATGGTGAGCGAATCTTGGAGAGAATCTCGGGTGTGAGCGGATATAGGTCCTCAGTGCTATTGCTGCGGAGGATACATGCCTTGGTCTTGAGATCCTTCACAAGAAATCAAAAGGGTCAAATTTGATTGAAATTTGGTTGTCGGTAGTTAGGCGGCGGACGGAAAGTAAGTTTTTGATAATGTTCGGTGCCATAAGCACGTTATTTAATTTTAGGGGTGGGTAGGGTGGTTTAAGTGTTTGGTTGCCTTGTCCGGTCACTGGAATGATATTACCGTCGCCAACAATTATATTACGTGAGATGCCGGTATTAAAAAAGGAGGAGAAATTACCTTGATTATTGGTCATGTGGTTGGTTGCACCAGTATCCATATACCATGGCTGGTCGGGCGGATAGAGTGACATTGTTTGAAAAGCCTGGTCAATGTCGGTGGGAACGTACCCCATCGGGTATGCTTGTGCTGATCTTGGTCCTAAGATGCCTTGAGACGGCTGTGTCGGTGTTTTAGCAGCCGTCGGGTGTGACATTCGTCAATTTCGGGTCTTGTTTGTATTCGTTTTTGTATTTGTTTATTATGTAAACCGACCCGATTTGTAAACCGAAGCTTATGTTATAATCAAAATGATGGATTTATGTTACAATATTGTTTCACACTTGTTGGGTCTTGAAAACATCCTATTTTTATTTTTATTTATTATTTATTTATTTATTTATTTTTTTGTTGTTTTGTGTTTTTGTCTTGATCCATTTTGCATGAAAACTCTTGTGTCTCACACCCATATTTGACCACCAACATTACCCTATATATACACCACCTTTCCTCTTCATTTTCCCTTGCTACAACTCCAAAAAAAAAAAAACTCTCTCAAACATCAAAGATTCAAGGTTATCTTCTTAAGTGTTCTTGAAGGATTTTGGTCTTTCATCTTAATTAGTTTATGTAGCCTTATTAATACTTGTTTATGGTTGTGCAACATATATATAATATACACCCCTTGTTTACCTTTGGTAGTTACTTCTCCGATTCCGGTCGGTAAGGTTTCGGACCCCATAAGGCAAGGCTTCATGGAGGACTTCGTGTCCTTGATATATATATATCTATATAACTTGTTCATACATATTAATCTTGCTTATTTTAGTTTGTTGGTCATGTTTACAAGTTCCATGGTTATGGGTTTTTAAGAGTCTATGCTTCGGTTTAACCGTAAATAGCTCTAAACCGTAAACCGAACTTTGTTACTAATTTTGTTTGTTTAAACATACTTAGTGTTAGATCTAAGTTTCTAAAATCATTTTTACAAATTCTATGGTTATGGGTTTGTAGAATCTTACCTCGCTCTTAACCCGAAACACGATCCGAACCGAAAACCGAACTTTTGTTTAAAGACTTTATTGTTAACTTTTGGTATTTTTTATTTGTACATTATTATACAAGTTCTTTAGTGTTTGGACATGTGGAAACCATCTATGAACTTGTTGTGAGATGGAAACCGAACCAAACCGATTCTTGCTCGCTTAAGACATACAAGTGTGTTTTTTTAGCCATCAAGACTTGTATATTTCTTTAAAAATAGTTACAAATTGATTTTTAAATATTTTTGTTGTTACAGTCAGAGATGTTGCAGGTTTGCATCTTGGTTGATTTATGATTGTGAAGAAAACGACATCAAAGACCTTAGGATATTAGTAAAAAATGAACAATATCAAATTTGCCATATTTTGTGATATCTTGTTTATGGTTATTTTATGGATAATTGTTATGTGACATTTTCGATGTTGTGAAATAAAATGAGTTTGTTAAATACTGTCACTTTAATTAATGTCATGTGCTTATGGACAATCGTTACACCTCGGCATGTTCCGCCGCCTTTGGTCGGGGTGTGACATCGGGTACGGGCATGGTGGCATAACCGGCCACTGTTGCCAAGCTTGTTGCGAAGCACCCGGTTGAAATGCGAGCAAAGGACCCCATGGAGTGTATTGCTGATATGATGTTCCCCCTCTGCCCCGTCCATAATTGTTGCGTCCCCGACCACGACCGCGCCCGCGGTTCCGTCCCCGGCCCCTATCGGCAGAGGAAGTCCGGTCAGTAGAGTAATCGGTCCGGGAATTTGGTGGGTTTGTTGTTGTATCCGCTTTGGCCGAGGCCTGCAGGGCGGCACTTGCAGTTTGTGCGGCATGAAACGCACGAGCTGCAATCTCTATTTCTTCTTGACAAAGTTGCGAGCGGGTACCATTAAAGTCCGGTAGAGGGTTGGTGGAGCGGATGACGGTGGCTATGGTGCGATATTGATCGGTGAGACCCCCAAGAACCTGAAGCACCAATTGAGTCTGTGAGAGTGGAACATCCACGTTTGAAAGCTGATCAGCCAAAATCTTCACTTCTTGACAATACGATGCCATGTCTTTGAATGATTCCAGACGCGTATTGTTGAGTTTAGATTGAAGGTGCAAAGCCCGAACGCTCTTATTATCCTGGAACAAATTCTCCAACGCGGTCCAGGCGTCATAGGCAGTGGTATTTTTCTTCATTACGGTTTGAATAAGATCGATGGATATGGTACCGTATATCCATTGTAAAACAATGGCGTCGATACGGTTCCAATCTTCTTCGGTTTACTTTGTCGGATGAAGCCGGGGTCGATGTGGAAGAAGATAATGTAACTCGTGGCTGAAGGTGGTGTGCTACCTGGTATGCGGTACAATGAATTCGGAAAAGCTCTGACCACGTTACGTATTGAGCGCTGGCGTTGTCGAGGGTTATTGGAATAAAATTCTGTATATTTGTGACGGTGATGGCTGGGTGGATCTGCGTGGCCATCGTTAGTTGCTGAGAGAAGGAGAAGAAGACTGGTGTAGGAAGACGCAGGCCGGCGAGGGGAGGATGGCGGCTGTAGGGTTAGGATCTTAAGGATGATACCATGATAGAGATATTATTGAATGCTTGGTGATTCCATTAATCTCAGCCCCTTTAATAGGCCAACGTATACAAAGAGATGAACATATTTAGAGATAAGATTATCTCATTAATAATACAATTCTAATCTATTACAACCAAATAACCACAATGTAAACTTATGGATACATAAGTAAATTGTTACAGTCAGAAATCAATTTTTAGTTTGGTCTTCAAGAAATCCAAAACAGCAGAAACTAATTCGTCTCGGTGGTTAGTGTAATCATGGTTCGCCCCTTCAATGATTCTTAACTCATGATTGCGTATGACCTTGGCAAACGCTAAAGCGTCTTCAACTGGATTGACTTCATCAGCTGATCCATGAACAGTCAACACACTGCAATCTTGGTCAACTTTAAGTCCAGCTTCATGCATGTCTGTGTTCAGGACTTCCATTACACTTTCCTCCGTCACACGTTCCAACAATTCTCCTAAATAAGCAGGAAATAGTTAATTATAACCGAGCCGATAAGGGTTAAGATTTATCCCTAACGGATCAGTTGAACAAATAAAAACATTGAACTAAAAGAAAACCGCTCAAACGGGCCAAGGCTTGTATATGATTAACCTGTTTCAGATATGATGTCGATAAAACCATCTTTTTTAAGTCTTTCCAAATAATCTTCTCCCAAAAACTATGCGAACCTATCCATATTATAACGACCAGACACATTGACAACCGTCTTGATATCATGATGTGAAGATGCATATAAAATAACCTCACTCCCACCTGCAAAAAGATTTTCCAGAAAACAATCAAGTTAAGGTTTATATCAATTTAGTTTTACATAAATTTGAAAACGAAGTTGAAGCTTGTTTGAGCTCAAGAAGTCGAATAAGCTAAAATGGCGTACCTTTACTGTGTCCAATGATTGCACTTACAACACGATTTGCTTGAGTGAAATGTTGGATTACTGCTTTTAAGTCATCAATCTCCTTACGGAAGGCACGTTGAGGTAAGCCTTCACTTTCGCTGAATAATTGTCAAAGAAGATGCATTTCGATTTTTGTAGAAATATTAACGTGACATCTACTAATTAATCGAAGTCTGGTAATGAATTATAAATTGGTTTCTATTATACGTCTAATTTATCTTTCGTTGCTAACAGATGGAAAGCGCGTAAAGTTAGTGACTATAAGCGCTATAGTATAGGATTAACCCGTTTCCTGAAAAATCAAAGCGGAAGCTGCTGATTCCATGCTTCTCCAATGCAGAACAGAAGTCCACCATCATACTATATTCCTGAGCCAACAAAACACCCCACAAAAAGTTAAAAGTAAATATAAAAACTAAGCGAACGGGAAAGTCGCATGCACCTTTGTAAAATGGAAGCCATGGCACACGATTACAATCTCTTTGGATCCTGTTTCATGTAACAATCCCACTAGTTTCTCGCCGTAGTTGTTTTCTATAACTATTTTCTGCTGTTTAATCTCTGAAAACATGTAAGAATATCTAGTAAACTATCAAGGTAAAAGTAGAAACTGGATTAAGATTATAAAAGATTAACTATCTTTAGTAACATTTTAAGTCCTATTAGAGGCTCATCCCTTACAATAGTTCTCTACGTTTTCTAGTTGAATTATAATAGAACAATAATAGGCTCCTGAGGTATTATGTAAAATATAAAATATATAGGAATATAGGAATACAATATTGCAATGAGAATAATTAAATATTATAATAAACAAAATACCATAAATTCTTACTAAATTATTCTATCTAGTAACTACCATTACATAGGTAACTTTTAGGAAATCAGAATTACCCTGTAACTTGCAATGGTATGTAATGTTGAGCAAAATGTATCATACTATATTTATTATTTCTTGTTCATATTTGTTGATTCTTGCAAATATAGATAGTTTAAATGATAAAAGTGTTGATGTCAAAGGTGCTAATCTTTACTATAACATTGATATAATTGCAAATTCAACTCAAAAATAACCCAAAAGTATATGATCCCATTATAAAATATAATTCAAAAGTTAATCCATAATCAAAAATAAACAAAAACACTTGATTTTCAAAAAATAATCCAAAAGTTTACTAATTTCAATGTTAATTGCTAGGTTAAAAAGTAATTTTTAATAAAAATAGGCTGCAAAATATCAAAAATCTCTTTGGCTTTAAACCGCTGGTTCGATGTTCTAGCAAACCGTTCAAAAGTAGTGGGCTTAAAATACCGGCTTGCTATGCGAACCCTGATATTAAATGTTCAACCGGCCGGTACAAACTGGTCTAGAAAGATGGCCTAAAAACTGACCTAGGTTTGCAGAGGTGGTAGTTGAGTCCATCTTCAGCTTAATTGGTGTATGGTATATTATTATTAACGGAACCATATGAATCAATATCCCTATTCATTTATAACCACACATTTGCTTTCAATACACAAATACCTCAAATGACTTTCTTTCTTTCTTTTCTTTTTTTTTTTATTTATTTATTTAAGTTAACAATTAAACTACATGTTTTAGTTGATCTTATCAATAAGATATATTTCATTAACGATTTTTCAAGAAAGTTGTATCTTTTAACTTTTATTTGCTAGTTCTTAAAATTTTTGGTGTGATACTGTAACGACATTAAACGTTCTTTACGGTACAGAGCTGAATCTCAACAAATGTCGACGGTAAACATAAGAACCAAATATTCCAAATTATTAGTTCGGTTTAAAGAAAACATGGTTCTTCAAAGGTTCATGCCCTATGAATATTGTCTTTTAAGAAGGCCAAAACAACCAGAACTAACTCGTCTCGGTGGTTGGTGTAGCCATGGTCGGCCCCTTCAATGATCCTTAACTCATGGTTGGGTATGATCTTGGCAAACTCCAAAGCATCTTCAACTGGAATGACTTCATCAACTGACCCATGGGCGGTCAACACCTTGCAATCTTGGTCAACTTTAAGTCCCGCTTCATGCATGTTTGTGTTCAGGCGTTCCATTAGACTTTCCTTCGTCACTCGATACAACAATTCTCCTGCATAAGTAGATAAACAGTTGGTGACAGTTAAATAGACTTAATATTGGATGTAAATAAAATGGTTAAACCTGTTTTGGATTTGATGTCAATATAACCGCCTTTTTTAGCTCTTTCCAAATAATCTTTTCCCAAACGCTCCTCCAAGCCCCTATCCATCCTATAACGACCGGACAGATTGACAACCGTCTTGATATCTTGATGTAAAGATGCATATAAAACAACCACATTCCCACCTGCAAATTTTTTTCCAAAAAAATAACTGGGCTTAACATAATCATAAAACTAATATTGTGTAATAATAAACAGTCCGATTCATGACTTAAATCAATGAAATAAGCTATGTGAAGCTTGTTTGAGCTCAAGAAGTCAAATAAGCTAAAATGGCATACCTTTACTGTGTCCAACGATTGCACTTACAACACGATTTGCTTCAGTGAAATGTTGTATTACCGCTTTCAAGTCATCAACCTCCTTGCGGTAGTTACCAAATTCGAACGAGCCTTCACTTTCGCTGAATAATCGTTACAATAGAAACATTTTGAGTCGTTAGTTATAATATTTTACCTTTAGATTAGAAGGTTAAATAGTGATTTAGATTTTTTATATGCATTTAACTAAAAGTTGGTTGCTATCATCGAAAAAAC
Organism: Bidens hawaiensis; assembly: GCF_021521415.1. Classification (NCBI taxonomy): domain Eukaryota; kingdom Viridiplantae; phylum Streptophyta; class Magnoliopsida; order Asterales; family Asteraceae; genus Bidens; species Bidens hawaiensis. The sequence continues at coordinate 60,139 of NW_027501801.1, forward strand.
ATGTACAGTTAGTTATTATGTACCCGTTTCCTGAAAAATCAAAGCGAAAGGCACTGATTCCCTGTTTCTCCAACGCAATACAGAGTTCCGCCATTATACTGTATTCCTGGAGACAACAAAATGTCGCACAGTAAATTAAAAATAATTACAAAAACAAAGATTTTAGATCAGGGGGGCACACTACCTAACAAAATCTTTTCAAGGGGTGCACTATAATAAAAAGATTTTTACTTTACATAACAAGACACCACAAAAGGCATATGAAACACTAATTCGTTGTCGTTCTGATGCTGTAGCAGCTTAAAGATGATACTTTGATGCTATATTTTTGTTGCTTATTGTGATAAGAAGCTAATTATTTATCTAAAATTTTAAAAAAGCATTGAGCATGAAAAGCAATTAGAAAAGTTGCATGTACCTTTGAGGATTGTAAGCCATGGCATATGATTACAATCTCTTTGGATCCTGTTTCATGTAACAATCCCACAAGTTTCTCCCCGCAATTGTTTTTAATAACTATTTTCTCCTCTTTAATCCCTGAACAGATGTAAATGTGAAAAGTTATCTTGGTAAAGTAGAAACTGCACTAAGATTATCCCTCTAAGCATATATACTATAAAACCCTTGTTAATGAGAAAGTTTTTAATCACATGGAATGCATTAGTTAATAGTTTTTAACCATTTTCGCAACATTTTAAGTCCTATTTAGTAGGGGTGTGCATGAAACCGGAAAACGAACTGAAACAAAAACTGACAGTTTAGTTTTATGTTTTTGTAAATGGTTTTCCTTGTATATATACCGACCCAAACCGAATTTATAGATTTTTTTTTTATTTTAAGTAATTTAAAAGAATTTAATGAATATGTAACTCATATATTTTAGCCCAAATGTATAATAATCAATTAGTTATTACTTAACAAAACAATTCAGTCCCAATGCAAAATTTTGTGCCAAAAAAAGTTTTTCGGTCAAAATTTTAAGGTCAAAAGGCAAAACCGAAAAAGAGAAACCAAACAGTTTCAAAAAATCAAAAACCAAAAGTTTTAGTTTTTGGTTCAGTTGCCCAAAACCGGCCCGCGCACAACCCTACTAGTATTTGGGGCTACTCCTATAAATTTGATGGACTAAGTAGGTTACAACAACTCAGAAAAATAATCTAAAAAGCAAGTGTATATATTTAGTGTAAAAAGTGAAGTGGGTCTAGGGAAAGATGGCCTGAAAAGTAACAAAGATCAAATTTTGATGATGGGTTCATCTTCAAATCAGTCATTAACCCTAAAAGCAAGTAACTTTATTGAAGAAAGATCGCCTGAAAACTTACCTAGGTTTGCGACGGCCATCTTCAACTTAATTCGTCTTCTGGTGTGAGAGTTATTGATGATGGAGGCTGCTTGTTTCAGTGGACTTTTGCTTATATTTATCAAATTTGAGGGTATCAACTCAATCAATGCCCCCATTTATTTGAATACAAAAATAACATTTTGTTTCCTCAGTTTGAATCAAATTAAAGATTTATCTCTTGCTCACGAGCTGTCCAAACGGCTCGACGATCGCTCCACGTTCGTTTTAAAAAGCACTCGTTTGGTTTTGGCTCGGTTTGTAAGCACATACTCGGCTCGTGAACATCACTAAGATTTATTTTGTAAAACCGAAAGACCATCTTTGAAAACAAACATCGTCCAGAGGGCAAAACGCGTAAAAACTAAAAACCAATCATGACCTAGGACTGAATCCGCCATCAGATTTAGAATGCAATTTGTTCTTTAATACAAACAAACGTACGCAATAAAATCTCACTTATAGCAAGCTACATCTTGTTCTTTAACATATCTTCATATTCAATTTTAACCGTTATGCTACATGTTATAAGCTATGTACATTCTACATTTATACTTGTATTAAACAATCCCAACATCCATACATGTTTTTAGTGCATTCATATTTTTTTTACTTTTTACAGTGTAATTTGTAAACTTTATGCAATTCCAACTTATTGAAGGTACAAAATGAAACCAAAGACCAAAAACAACCAAAATAACTACAACTTCAACCCGCTAATCAAGCCCGTCTTTTGCTCAACCGCCATGAATTCGGTTCGTGGTACCTATCATAAAGCGGCTCAATCCGTTCGTGTCGCTTCGGCTTGCTAATTTTAGTCGGGTCAGACACCTTAAAGAACCGTGGTGCCAGTTCCACTAGCCAGTTCAGATCCACAACAGCAACCTCACGCATGTATTATTTTGTTGTCATCACTAGCTCATGATAAATAACCCAATCGGGCTGCCTTTGGAATAAAGCACTACCCGGGTGTATGTACACGGGCTGGTTCTCAACTATTGTACGGTACCCCTCTTGCGGGTCCTTTCGGGCCGCATGGAAGAAAAAGCCTGCTGTTATCGCCTTTTGTATCTTTTTATAATTTGTTCCTGCACTCACAACATCCAGTTTGTACCGGTCCATGATGGACAAAAGCTGCTTTCTAACATCTTGGGCCCGTCTCAGTGATCGGGCCTGAACAAAATTCGCGAAACACCACGGGCTCGAGAAGTTCTTAGCTTTCCAAGCGTTGTAAACAGCTAGCAAAGTCAAATGATCACCTTCAGGTTGATAAAACTTAGCCTTCTTTTGATCTGCTTGAGCTTGTTTCTCCTTCGGTCGATAAAACACATTCCCAGTTGTAATCATAGCGATTATTGTCACGATTTCATCACTACAACCCAAATCAACACTCGCTAATAGCATCTTAGATAAAGGCGGTTCGAGTGGGAATTCCGCCATTTTCTTGCCTAATTTAGTTAAAAGCCCTTCTTCATCTAGAGCACCAAGAGTGTATAGCTGTGACAAAGCTGAAACAAGAGCTTGAACCGATGGTGGATCCATGAAATCGAAAGAAAACAAATCATTCATCCCCATAGCCTTCAAATTCAATGTAATTAACCCAAGATTCACCCTTTGAATCTCTGGAACCGAGGTTGGTGACATTTCATTCTTGAAAGCGTTTTCGGTGTATAATCTATAACACCTTCCAGGCCCGGTACGGCCCGCTCGCCCAGCTCGTTGCTTAGCTGATGCTTGTGATATTGGAGTGATAACTAGCGAATCAAGACCCTGTTTCGGGTTATAAACATTTTGTTTCGCAAACCCGGGATCAACTACATAAAATATCCCATCGATTGTCAACGAAGCTTCAGCAATGTTAGTTGCAACAACCACCTTCCGTTTACCTACCGGCGCAGGTTCAAAGATTCTTGATTGTAATTCACTAGGGAGTGCACTGTAAACAGGTAATATTATCAATTCAGGCACGTTTTTACCTAATGCCTTCATCCGATCATACAAACACTGACAAGCGTGATCGATTTCTTCTTGACCGGTCAAAAAGACAAGTATGTCCCCCTCGGGTTCGGTCAAATGGATCTGCATTACAGTAATCAAAGTCGCATCAAGATAATCACTTTCAGGTTGTTTGGTGTAAAGAATCTCAACCGGAAACGTTCTGCCCGGAATTGTGAATATCTTGCAGTCAAAGAAATATGCAGAGAATTTTTCTGCATCCAACGTTGCGGAAGTGACGATTAACTTCAAATCGGGTCGTCTTTTCACTAGACCTTTTAATAACCCGAAGAGAACATCAGTATTCATTGTTCTCTCATGGGCTTCATCAAGCATGATAACTGAATACTGAGACAGATTCTCAACGGTAAGAATCTCCATTAGCAGCATACCTTCAGTCATGTACTTGATCACGGTTTCTGGGCTGGTACAATCCTCAAACCGAATCGAGTATCCAACCTCCTCACCTAACCGACAACCGAACTCTTCAGCCACCCTCTTGGCTACAGATTGTGCAGCCACCCTTCGCGGTTGTGTGCACCCTATTTTACCCTTGGTGGTGTAGCCCACTTCAGCAAGATACTGAGTCACCTGGGTCGTTTTCCCTGAGCCTGTTTCGCCTATGACAATCAAAACCTGGTTATCATGAACAGCTTGAATCAACTCGTTCTTCAACTTGTGTATAGGCAATCTTTCTCTTTGTTCTTGGAGAGAAAGCTTTGACCTTTGACCAAAAGTCAACGTCTTACCAAAAGATTCTTTCTTCCAATCAGGCATATCATATGCAGACAACCCGACTCCCATTAGCTCCTGTGCCAGATGCCTCTCACCTGACCCTGGCATTGGGTCTTCCATGGACGGTTCAGATCTTTCGGGATAGCATCAAGCATTGACCTTTGTTGTTGATCTCTCACTTCTCGTCTTTCTTTTATAAGAGCCGATTGCAGCTGCGCAGCACGGCTCAAAGAACCCTCCGGATTCTTAAAAATCTTCACTGGTGACATATCCGTTGAATAACGAGTATGCCCTCGTAAAAACACCGGCGTGTCCTCATTTAACTCGACCTCAACATCCTTATCAGCATTTTCTTCATCATAATCTTCTTCACGAAAACCCATTGTATCAATACTTTCTTCATCGTAATCATTCACAGTAAAAACACCCGAAGCGATCAACTGCTTCGCCTCCCATTTCTCAGGAGAACTCATTCTCTTTGACCGCATACGAGAATCAAAAACATCATCTTTTTCGGTGATCTTTACCCCTAATAACCCAGTCCTAGATGTAACAGTCTTGTTCGATGGTACCGGGTCCTGAATAGTATCCGTGACAGATACGGGTACCGATTTCGGGGGCAAAATCGTATGAATAATTGTTAGTAAAGTTGTAAGGAAGTAAACAGGCAGATCAGCACCGTTCTGTTTCAGCTTAGTTTCGAAATCATTAAGGGTTTGAGAGTTTCGGCCAATTTCAGTGATGAATTCGGCTAAAACTTTATCGGTAAAGCCAAATGAGATTCGAGTTCTGTGCATACCTTTTGTACAAGTGATAGATACTGGAGTTTCTTAAAGCTTGAGTCTTTTGGTTCGGAGACCATTATTGAACACAGGAAGCTAAGCTATTGAATCAATTGAGGGTTGTGTAATTTGGGGTTAGGGTTTTTGTGGTGCACCTGAAATTGAATTGAGAATTAGGGACTCATAAATAGGTTTCTACTTGGGAAATGATCATTTCAATTCGTTCATTGTTTACATGGTAAAAAAATACCTTATTTCCAACGAGTCCGTTAAAAATTTCATAGTTTATTCTTTCTCAACACATTTGAAAATATATAAAACAACATCTCTAATTAAACTGTGTCGGTACTTGAATCCCAGAAGCTCTCTACAATAAACATGTTCTTCAAATGGATCTAAACATCCCTTGCGGCCACACATGGTATATCTCGTCAATCGAAAGACAATTCTTAAGGATAGTATGATACTCCATCGATGACATATGTTAACCTAATCATCTATTAGGATATCAAGGAGAAAATCTTAAACAAACTATTACATAATTTTTATATATAGTGAAATACATCCTTATATAAATTTATTCTCACAAACTTTATGTAACAACACTTTATTTAATTAAAAAAGTAAAATTAACACTAATATTGCTCTTAAAATTTTATAAAGGTTATAGAATTTAAAGAGTATGGTAAGATATGAAGTTAATAGCTTTAGCTCAATTAGCTCAGCTGGCAATTACAAAGAAGTGAATATTTGAGATGGAGGCTGCAACGTCTCAAGTTTAAATTTAATCGTAACAAGGTTTTACTGTAGGTTACCTTTAAATGAATGGTTTTTCTCAAGCAAAAGATGGTGTTTTTGTGCTACCAAACGCTCATATGTATAAGGTCACCTTTTGTCACTGGGTAACCGGTTTTATTCGTTAGTCATTTAAAAGAAAAAATGATAATTGTTTTATCGAAAGGGATAAGATAAAAGAAGGCGGCTAGTGGGTTTGAAAGTGTTTTATATGGGGAGCACGTAACTTGACCACCAAGGTCATCATGTGGTCCAAGAATTATTCGTGTGGTCTACAATGCGATCTCAAATTATCTATCTATAAATATAAAACATATATAATTTATAAATATTCATTTTATCTTCAATCATATACTTAATTAAAAAAACACTCTCAAATTCTTTTGTTTTTTTAGATGACTTATTTATATTTAGTTAGATAATCTAAACAATAAAATATAGGGGATATCCCTAAAATATACATAGTAAGATTACATGAAACATATCAGCTAACAAAAGGCTATTAAAGTAAGGATATAGAACAGACTTTGTAACCAACCAACCATTTGTTGGTAACACTTTTAGTCCTAAGCAAACGCCCTAAGAACCACATTGGCGGGATGGGACTTTCGACTCGAAATAGGAACCACAGTGATGTTGTTGGACTTTCGACTCTAAATAGAAACATGCCTTAACCTGCACCGTCCGTGTAACCATTCGGTGTTGGGATTTCAACTCTAACCAAATCCTTAAGAAACGAACACTAGACCTTGACCAAGATGCATCAGGGTCGATCGTCTAACCACTTATGAGTACGGCTTTCAACTCTAACCAAAAGCCTAAGAACTGCATCCACTCCACGAGTCCACGGTGTACTCGACTCAAACTGTGGGATCGTGTCTTGCACAGAATCGATTGTGTAACCATATAGAGTAGGGCTTTCAACTCTTAACCAAAAGCCTTAAGAAATACTCATATCATAACTTAACATGAAATTAAAATAACAATCATCGCTACAATTCAAAATTTATTATAGCATCAGCGATTATAACCTTGCAAACAGTTCTGAACATAACCATATAACCAACCCAAAAGCGAAAGCAGCATGCATCAAAAACGACAGTTGGGAAGTTGGCAGTTTATTTTCTTAAGCATCCACTGATTCATTACTAGGTTTGGCTGGTTGCTCGGGGATCATGACCGTCCAGTCAACGGGTCAACTGGGCGGGTGTCACGAGGCCCTCCTTTCCGACCCATTGCAACCATTGGTGGTGGTGGTAGCAGCCCAGCTCTAAACAAAAGACGTTGAACTGGATCCGATGGTTGTGCACCAACTGAGAGCCAATATCTGTATAGAAATGAAAACAAATGTAACACATAAAAGAGGCGTCAAAATAACTTTTTAAATATCAAATCCATATTTATTCAAACAATTTTAACACCATGATTTCCC
>NW_027501802.1:0-18105 GCF_021521415.1 Bidens hawaiensis
ATATTATCTTTCTATCTCGAAACCAAAGCCACATTGAAGTTTGGTGACCAGACACAAACAATATTTTAGATCATAAGCTCGATCCTTGTAACTTTTATTAGCTCGAAAAATTACAATGCATAAACCCACTTAATGATATAACCCACAAGCTCGGGTATATATACTAATTTAGATTAGAAAACCAACTAGACTAGAACACAAATACTATAATCACATTAAAATACTAATTGATAAAAACAAATCTAAATAATAATTAATAAATAAATTCCTTGTTGTCCAAGTCATTGGCTCGACTTGTTCATCAAGTTTTATTTTAGTATATTTAGCTTTGATTTTATAACAATAATATAGGTACTTCAATTTTTATTTTAGTGTATTTAGGGGGTGTTTGGGATTTGCTTATTTTATAAGATGTTTGAGAAAATTAAACTTTGTGAGTGTATATAAGTTATAACTTTGTAACTTATAAATTATGACTTATATAAGTCATACGGATGTAAAATAAGAAATCCCAAACACCCCCTTAGCTCGTTAAATTTGGATGTTAGTGTAGGTTTTACATGTGTTTGCCCCAAATACCGTCGTATTTGGACATTCCTAAGTGTATCTTGCACATCCTCATTCCACCATCATGACCCTCATTCCGTCCAAGAATGTCCTTTGCTACTTGTGTGACGTCGCTCTCATTAGACTCTCACATATAGTTTAATGTCATTATGAGTTATATATGATTTACAAGTATTTTTTTTTTGGACGACCAACTAAGTAACGCCGGGTATATATGATTTACAAGTTAATATTGAAAATCTGGGATGGTTTGTAAAACATTTTAATTACAATTTTAGGTGTTATTATCAAATATTATGGCATGTATAATTAAAATTGGAAGGGACGTGTTATAGGGAATTATAGGGACTATTAATGCTTCATCAAGAATTGGTGGTGAGTCAGGTCACCAACACTGTATGCGATTACCACTAACGTTGTATGTGATTACTGACGTGAGTGGATTTTTGTCAATGGATCTACCAGGTGGTCGGACTTTGTTATTCATTCAAAAAATTTATATGACTTCAAATCCACCTCCCAAAAGGAACACCTTTGTGGTTTTGCATAATTGTAGGAATTTCTAAAACTATATTAAAACAAAAAATACAATTGCACCCCTAATATAAAATAAGAAACCTTTGTAAAAAGCTTAAAAAATTTTCAATCTTTCTGTTTGGTGTTGGAAGCTGCTGGCATCATTGTAGAAGATTATAAAGGTCACCTAATCCCTCCTTAATCATGTGTTATCAATTCCTGCGTGATGCAAATTTAGTCAATATTTTGTAATGAAATTTCATAAAATTTAAAATCTAGAATTTAAGTATAATTTATGCTGCATAGAGAATTAGAATGTAAAACTGATAAATAATAATAATAATATAATACTAATAATAATAATAATAATAGATATGTATTTAATTCATAATCAAATGTATGTATTAATATTCAAAAAATAAAAATGTATGTGTCAATACATTAACTTAAAACAGAAAATGAGATTAAGTCAATATTCTGTTATATGTATCAACTTTTTTCTCTCTTTCTCCTTTTTTCTCCTTTTGTTTGATTCAAAGTTGATGAATTTTATTAAAAAATTTCAGTGACAACAATGGAAGAGAAAACACATAAAGCATCAAGATTAAGAGCAATGACACACAGAAAGCAAATTGAAAATTACATATCTGACCTAGGGGGTGAATGATTTCATTTGAAACACCAGAGATTGGTGCATTCACAATTTCGAGCCTTGCTTGGTCTGCTGGATCCAACTTCCTGAAACATTGCTCATACATGATGTCTGATTCACTGCCAGTGTCCACCAGGACTTTTGACACTTCATAATGAGCAATGTGTGTAGTGATGACTAGAGGACTGTTGATAGAAGGGCCTCCCATGATTCTTGGGAATATTACTTGTTGCTCGCGCCAATCTCCTTGGACTTGCGCGCTTCTCTTTCTCGATCTTTGCCCTTGCCTTCCTCCCTCGGCTACACAGATTCTTTTGAACTTTTTGCTGGCTGAGGCTCCATCTGGTTGTTCATTTTCTGGTCTTGAGTTTTTCACCAGGTGAGCCAACTTGCCTGATTTCACATCTCTTTCAATCGCATCCTTCAAATGGTGGCATGCATCGGTGTTGTGCCCTGTGGACTTGTGAAACTCACAATACTTGCCACTGTTTGGTGGTCCCTTATAGTGTAGTGGCTTGGGGCTTTTGAACTGGACATTCTCTGTGCTTAACACTTGTGAAGGCGTTTTAGTGAGGGGAGTCCATATTCTTGGTAGAGGTCTGTTAGGCTCTCTGCCGCCTTCCCTCTTGTCACCCTCTCCGCGATTACTAATGTCTTTTTGGGGCTGGGGTGAGCTTGGTTGCGCCTGCTTTTATGCGGGAGAAAAACTGGTTTGTTGCAACCTGGACCATACAGAGTTTTGTTTGCTCCTCCTTTCGTTGTTGCGCGGCGCTTCTGCTTGATGCCCTCTTTCTCTTGCTCTATCTTGGGCAATTTGTTTTTCATTTCGCGCGAAGACTCGCGATGCTTCCATTAGCTTAGCCCAAGTGGTTGGCATGCCATCTCTGCTCACGAGAGCTCTGCGGAGTTGATCACTGCGCGCACCTTGTATAAAGGCCACGCGCAAGAGTTGCTCAGTGATACCTCCAATTGCAAGAGATTCCTGATTGAAACGAGTTATGTAGTCTTCAATCGTTTCATCATTCCTGCGCACGCAGTGCATGATGTCATCAGGGTCACGCGTGTGTCTGCGCTGCTGTACGAAGTGAGCTTGGAACTTTTCCAATAGCTCTTCGAACCCATCGATTTGCCCAGTCGGCAAGCTTTCGAACCAGACACGCGCCGCGCCCGTGAGGCAGCGAGCAAACATGTGACACCATGTTGGCATCGTCCAGCTTTCTAGGTTTCCAGTGTTATAAAAATCTTGTAAGAAATCGTCTGGATTTGTTGTGCCATCATACTTGCCCAACCCACTTGGCATCTTGGTTTTGTGTTGAATGGGAGCCTTCGCGATGCGCTCAGTGAATTTTGAATGCTTCACCAAGATGGCTGGCCTGTACGGTGTGGTTACGTCCACTTGCCCTCTCGCTGGTGGGTTGTACGGTGTGTACAGATCCAGATCGGCTTTGGCTCCAGGCGCCATGTTCATGTGCGCGCGGAGCTGTGAGCCTCCTGCATGAGTATCTCGCGTCTTCCTCATGCTGTGCACTTCTTCATCACTAAAATCAGCGTGTTCAGTGTGAACAGAGTGACCATCTTCCGGCGCGCGCGCCCTTTTTGTTGTTCCTTGAATGGTTTGCTTATCAAACGCGAGCCTTTGTGTTAAGTCGGCTAACTTTTTGTGTTTGACCAGCTCATTGTATTTGTCCATTAAACGTCGTTGTTCGTTTATGAGCCATTCTTTAGGGTCATTGGTTTCATCTTCTGGACCCATTGGTCCTTTTTGTTTCGCGCCAGTAAGATTTTGGAACGTGAGATCGTCTGGAGGAGTTTCAGTCTGGCTATGAGGAGTTGTGATGAAGGGATGGTTACTGGTGGTGCGCGCAGAATCACGCGGCACCCTCAGAAACTGCTGTCCCTCATTAACACCCTCAAGCTCAATATCCTCCAGAACTTGATCGCTGTTTCGAACACCAGAAACCATGGTGAAGTTTTTCAGAGAGAACTGGTGAGATGATGATTTTGTTGCCGTTGTAACAGGTGATGGCGCCAATGAAGAAATGTGGATCGATTCACTGGTAGACGATCAATTTTCCTCGGGTATGAGTATGCTATTTCACCGATGGTTCTCCGGAGTATGGACTCTTCCACCTACAAAACGAGCAGCACCGTGAACTTACCCCTCAGAAAGGGACAGAGGGGTCCTCTTTGGGGTAACCCTCCGGTGTGAGAATAAGAGATTGTAGGAGAAGATAATAATAATCTGAGAGTGAGTAAGGAATTGGAATGTATTTTCTTGCTTACCTCCCCTTGTGGAGGTGGTGTGGTATTTATAGTGCTAGGGTTTTCAATGATTGGGCTCAGATCCCATTAGGGCCTTTTTGGCCTCCTCCTATTGCTTTGCGCCATGTGTCCTTAGGACACCTGGTGCTTTTTCATTGATTATTCTCTGACCCAGGTATTTCTCCTGACCCATGTGCAATCACGTGGTAGCACATGGGTTTTGCTGAGTTGTCCACCTTTCATTGGCAGCTGTCAACATCAGCATATTCTTATTCCTTAAAGGATACCTTCTGGAAGATTGTCTGACGTGCACAATCAAGGTTGTCCTTATCCTGATTTGGATAAGGACGAGGTTGATTATGTGCATGTGTGATATGCGCCTATCCTGAGGATGCGCGAGGTCTTCTCTTTATTCTCACGCGCAGATGTTTCATGCGCAGATGTGATATGCGCAAGCATATGTAATACGCGCCATGAGCAGATGCGCCACGCGCATATGTGATATGCGTGAGCATGCGATATGCGCCACGCGCAGATGTGATATGCGTGAGCATATATGGTGCGCAAGCATGTGATACGCGTGAGCATATGTGATGCGTGAGCATATGTGATATGCGTGAGCATATGTGATGCGTGAGCATATGTGATATGCGCCATGCGCATAGGTTTTGGCTTTGTGCCTTCATGATATCTTGATTTCAAGCCTCTTGTCTATATCTTGTGGGTTGACCCGCCCCGCTCGATGTTAAGGCGGGTACATACCTCTTCACACATAAAGCATCAAGATTAAGAGCAATGACACGCAGAAAGCAAATTAAAATTGCATTTTATATACAGGTGAAATAAATTAATTATGAATTAATATCATAAGTGGTCTGGTCGGATGTACATTGATTAATGCATGCATGCAGGCACACCATCGTTGCTAAAAAAAAATTTATTTCCACAAGAGTCTTCAGAATTCGAAGAACGCTGCATTATGTATTCAGTGTGGTTGGAGGCGTAGAGTCGCAAGAAGAGTTCTTCGATGCCTTAAAACAGTGTTTTTATATCTTTTAACTAAAATATAGATATTCATATGAGTATACGACCCCGATGATCACAACAACGGTCGTCCAGATATTATTCTGACAAATAATTTTGATTCTTTTTTTCTTTTTTGGCAAAACGGACTCTGAATATTTTGTGGACGGTCGTTGATAGTGTGAAACCGGATGGGGTAGTGTGTCTATCGCATATTGGATTAGTGTTTAAATATTTGTAAATTCCTGGCGGCAATGGATAGTCCGGGGCCCCAAATATATAAAAACAAATTAGAAAAGCGTGTGGAAGTACTTGAATATTTTGTCCAAGCGGAGAAGAGAAAGAGGGTAAATTAATTTAGTATTTTACTCGCCGTTTTGGCTTTATAAGTTTGATTTTTCTATGGATATAAATATGAAATTGTGATTACAACGTGAATTAGAAGAGAGAGAAGCTCTAGATAATGCAAAGTTGGAGTGTGATTTACGTAGGATGCAAATGCATATTGACAAAGCAAATACTGGAGTTATTAAAGAGCTATTGGTGCACCATCATTTGTCAAGGAGGCGTGATTCAAATAACTAGTTTTATTTATTTATTTATTTATTTATTTTTGAACGGTGACTTTCTTGGAATTTTTTACCCAACTAGTGTATTTGGTAAAATTATTTATCAAAATAGTGTAGTTTGAAGCATAATTACCAAAATGGGTATTTTTAGTGGGACCCATCACCCACTTCATCTTCTTCGCTCTAAACTCATTCTCTCTCTAGACCACCACAAGTCCGATCAAAACTCCGGCGACCATCAATAACCTACCACCGATTAACATACCATAACACTATTAGTCTCTGTCCGTTCGTCACCGTCACCGTCACCGGAGTTCTCCTCCGACAACTCAATACATTTCAGATATCACCTCCTACGACCAGCCCCTTCTTACACACTAAAACACTAATCGGACACCTCCGCTTCATTTATGAAGGAGTACTCTGCACGAATAAACAGATCTCAGAGTATATTCCGACGGAATCTGAGAATCACCGATTGTTTATCGAATACTTGGAAGATAGAATAAAGTGAACCTTTTGAGAATCAGTAAAGCAAATTTTAAATCTGACGAGCTGAATTTTAAACTTGACGGCGAGAGGCAAATCAGGGGAGATAATTTTAGTCGGATAATCCAGCGAGTGTGATTGCGAAATTAGCTGTGTGTGAGAATATATATATATATATACACACACACTACTAAAAGGCATTAATATTGTTTTACTAATTTTTTGTTCCTCGGAGAAGAACTCCGGTGACGGTGACGGTGACGGTGACGGTGACGGACGGACAGAGGCTAATAGTGTTATGGTATGTTAATCGGTGGAAGGTAATTGACGCCGGAGTTTTAATTGGACTTGTGGTGGTCTAGAGAGAGAGAATGAGTTTAGAGCGAAGAAGATGAAGTAAGTGAGTGGGTGATGGGTCTCACTAAAAATACCCATTTTGGTAATTATGTTTTAAACTACACTATTTTGGTAAATAATTTTACCAAATGCACTAGTTGGGTAAAAAATTCGACTTTCTTGTATTTAGGTTGCCGCACTCTCAAATTTGGAGAGCCCCGATGCCCTTCTTTAGTCAGACTATGACTATGTTGTCTTAACCGGGTCCATGTTGGCTTTAGAGTTTGACTTAGACGTTCCCCTAGTTTTATTGAGTAACTTTTTTCGGTTTTTAATGCTTTTATAAGCAATAGTAACTAGACTACCAATAAAAGGTCATCCTTTTATCATACATATTGCATGGTAAGAGATTGTGAAAAAGATAAATGATTTGAATTGATGGTGATTGGTGGCTTGAAGATGTGCTATTAAATCAAAGCAAGAGGTAGATGGAAGGAATGCCAATTTATTTAATGAAAAAAGTAAAAAGATAAATGATTTGAATTGATGGTGATTGGTGGCTTATTGAATTCTTGAAGATGTGCTATTAAATCAAAGCAAGAGGTAATGGAAGGAATGCCAATTTATTTAATGAAAAAAGTTTGAAGATGCTGATGAGAAAAGATATATATATATATATATATATATATATATATATATATATGATCAGAATTATGAGAGAATCTTTTTGAAATTGAGAACTATGAGAATCATTTTGGATCGCAAAAAATTCAAAAATAAAAACACAAAAATAAAAAAAAGTAAAAAAACAAAAATTCTTATTTTATCATCCCGGTTTCATAAAAAAAACTTGGTTTAGCTAAATTATATACACATATGTATAATATATACATATATGCACATTTACATGTTTTTTTGTACACATATGTATAATTTAAGATAAATGATGCTATACATATATGTATATTACATAACTAAAGATTAAATAAAATTATACATATGTGTATAATACAACGTTTTTTTTGTTTTTTTTCTATTTTTCTTATTTTTTTAATGAAACCGGAATGAAATATAAGACTTTTGGTTTTTTTACCTTTTTAAAATTTTATTATTTTTTGTTTTGTGATTTTTTTAAATGTGTTTTTAGTAATCCAAAATGGTTCTCAAAGTTCTCAATTTGCAAAGGGTTCTCTTATGATCATTACCCTATATATATATATATATATATATATATATATATATATATATATATATATAAGATTGGTGTACAAAATAATTTGAATGAGTTTGGTGGAATATTTGAAACACTTAATTACTATTAGGTGGAGTTTCTCTTATTTATAAACATTTATATTTTTAGAAAAGATAATGTTTTTAAACTTGTAAAAACCGTTATTTATATTTTTCTTTCCGATATTTATCTTGGTATGTTATAATCTAGTCATTGCTCATGGTGTCACCCTATGAATCTTATCATAGTAGAAGTGTTGTCAAATGTCATTATTTATGCATAGAGGTCCAACATGTTCTTTGCAAACAAAATCACAAAATCTAAAAAATTATTATCTTTATCTAATCATGATATATATTATCTTCCATCTCAAATTCTCGTAAACAATGCCAACATGGGCGGCCCTTTGCCTCCTTGTCATTACATCTAAATAACTCCCTAATGCTCCTTTGCACATTCCTAAGCGTACCTTGTACATCCCCATATGCAAGTGGCATTTTCCATTGTGACCCCAAGAATTTCCTTTGTTACTTGTGATACCGAGCTCACGGTAATACTCACAGTTTATGAACAACGTTCTTTATAATCTTTTCAATATAAAAAACTATGGACCTAAATATTGTCAACTAACAGAGATGTCACGCATATAAAAGGAAATAAATAAAGGCTAGCCAAACTAAAAGGAATTCAAATTTCAAATAAATTCACTTTCCCCTTCAGATTATTATTTTGTAACTTATTCCGCAATCGTCACTCCAATGATTCCTCCTCGCAGACCATGTCTGGTCGGGTCGCATTAGGGATGTGAATGCTCCCGCATTAACTTAGTGTTTTTTTTTTTTTGATCTTTTTCTCACTACATGGTTATACCAATAGGGGGGTGATGGATACACTTAGGAGTTAGGATGTAATCACCTTTTTCTTTAATGAAATTTACCAGAAAAAAAATAAATATTTGGGATTAGTTTCTGTAAAGCATTTTAATTCGAGTTACAAATTTAAGGTGCAATAATTTAAATATTTTGGCTTGTAGAGTTTATAATAAATTAATAACCTATGAGATATATAGGGAATACCGATTCAACAATTTCCATCTTGAGAGAGAGGGCATGAACATAAACGACCTACATTTTATTCAATATCTACTTAAAATAGTAAATGAGATTAAGTCAATAATTTGTTACCCATCATCCTCTCTTATCATTTCATTTTATTTGAAGTTGATGAATTCTGTTAAAATGAGCAATGACACACCGAAAGAAAACAAAAGCTATATTATGTATACAGGTGAAATAAATCATACATTAAATATTAATAAAGTGGTCGGATGGGGTCATGCTATAACTACACCATCCTAGGGATGAGCTTTTTTTCCTAAACACTCGTACCTGTACCTGTTCAGTACCCGTACATGTACCTGTACGTGTCTATTGGGTACGAGTATGGGTACGCACATTTACTGATTATAGGTACGGGTACTTTCGAGTACAGGCACGGGTACAAGTATGAGTATTATGGGTACTAGTACCCGTTTAGAATATGTAGGGGTATTTATTATGATTCCAACACTTATGATGACTTAACTTTCAGCAAGATTTTCAAAACATAATATATATATATATATATATGTTGACTAAGTTCATTCTCAATTTGTATGTGTATATTCATATATTGTGTATTCATATATTTTTATTTCATGTATGTGTAATCGTGTATATAATGAAATAACATGTATTAACTTTCTCTCTTATTTTTATATATAAATTGATGAAGCAATTAACTAAAAAAAGGAAAAAGGAAATGAATTTTATATAATGGCTTATATGTTTTATTTTTAGTTTTGGTATTATGTTTTGGTTGCGGTATTACGCTTTTGGTATTATAAATAATTGATTGTCGGTATGTACCGTTACCGATACCTAGTTTAGTGGAGATTTAAAAGAAAATAATAATAAGAACAAAGAGGTACCCAAGCGAGTACCGTACCCAAAGTACCCGTACCCGTACCTATACCCGTACTCGTACCATATAATTCGGGTTCGGGTACGGGTATGGGTACCAAGATTTACTGATTTTAGGTACGGGTACTTTCGGGTACAGGTACGGGTACGGTCCCGATCTCATCCCTACACCATCCCCATCTGATTTCACGCCATCAAATAGTCGTTCACAAAACATTTACACCGTTGTTTTGACCAAAAAAGGTCAAACTTTGAAAGTTATTGGTAAAAATGGATGTCCGAACAATATTTGGATGGCCATCTTGGCCATAGACGGTCAAACATTAACAAATTTTGGTCAAAATGAGAGGTTGTCTGCAAAGGGGTCAAAGGTTGCGCTTGCAGCATTATGAAGGTTTCCCAAGACCCCTTCAACCTTGACGGCGTGTTAGCTTGCTTGTACTGTCTCTCGCTTGGCTGACCTGTTAGATGGTCGTTGAAACAATGTGGGATTAGATGTCAGACGGCATGTGTATAGATGTTGACCCTTAATTGATGTTGATTTTGTGATGGAATGAATGCAGGCACACCACCGTTACTTCAAAGCATATTCTTTCTACGATTGTCTTCTTCAGAAGGCTGCGTTAACAACTCAATGTTGTTGGAGACGTAGACTTGCGAGAAGAGAGCTTCGGAAACTTATACAAATGCAAAGATACTGTAAGTCTAACTATATTTTCTCGTAACTAAAATATATTTTAGTGTTGGACGTTGGTGATCCATTATTTGTATATTTCAGTGTCCTAGGCCGTGTGGGGTGGATGCATGAACATTTAGCTGGAGTGATTAGTGGGTCAAGAATTTAAAGAAATAAGTTTCATAAGGTTGTTAGTTTTATTTTGTTTATTATTAATCACTTTTAGTTGTAATTCTGTAGTAGGTTTTGTAACTTTTTTTGCGATGCTTATTTTTGCTACTTACCAAAAGTGTGTGTTGTGATTGGTTTTGAAATATTTTATATTTTGCAAATTGTTAGGTTACAATTTGTAGTAGTATATCACACCTGCTATTGTAGATTTACTTTTGTGTTATCATTGGGATATGACCCTTCTTTCTTATGTAACACTGTGCATGTTGTAGATCGAGAACCAATTTCTATGTATGCACATTAGCTTTATGCTATAGATATCATGTCCATGGATTGATATCCGGGTATCTTACCACTTATGTGCTCTACATACAATAGGTACGCTTGCGTGTTAACATGCTAGTAAGGGAGGCGATATGACAAGTAAGGGTGGGGGTATGTATGTTTAGCCTCACCAGTTTGGAAGTTATCTTGAAGCCGGTTGTGAGTTTGGAAGAGTGACTACAGATTTAGTGTTCGATGAGAGTAAGGGTCGGGTCAGAGTATGTATCACACAATCAGATCGGGTTATAACATGGTATCCATAATTTTAGACAATTTCTATTGAAAATGAAAGAGCTTATTAGGTGAAAAATATTATTATGGAAGTTGTATGGGTTGAATCATACGTGGACAATCTGGTATGATGTCATGTGATGTGTCCACATAAGGTTTGCTTTACTAGATAGGTAGAGGTTGATGAGCATAATTCAAGAAACATAAATAGTTGTACAATAATTAGCTTCGGCTACTTAAAGCGGCAAAAAAAAAAAAAAAAAAAATTGAATATCTAGTTATGTTTCTGGTAACTAAAAAATACGCTATATCATTGACTATTGTCCGTTTCAAGGCCAACAACATCGTGTTATGATTTTGTATATGGTAGCCTTTTAATGGGTTATTAAGAGGCTACTTCTTAATCGTTCATAGCAGCTTCTTAATGGTTAAAAGATAACTAATTTAAAATGGTTAATAGGTAACTTGTCTGAATAGTTAAGAGGTAACATAATATTATCTCTAGACTTAATGTTACCTCTTAATCATTAAGAATATATATAAACTATTAAAATGTGGACTCTTAATTGTCATTAAGGGTAGCCTTTTAGTGGTTATTAAGAGTCTACCAAATAGCTCTTTTGAGAATATTTAGCAAAGGAAGACTTGTGATACACAACATTTTATTAACGTTTTGGGAAACCCCCATTACCGATCGATCCATTTGCAAGAACACTTGAAACTGAAAAAACAACCATAGAGTAAGAGATTCGCATAAATAATAGTAAGAAGTGCTCATAACTAACACAATATATGAATAGATGTCTAGCATATCGTTTTCCAACATAATATGGTTAAAGCATTTACAAGATCAAATGTGTTAATCAAGTTTGCATATGCAATCATTGTCGTCGTTAGCTTGTTTTAGATCTTGTCATGAAGACGTTAGACAAAGTCTTGCGTTAGGGTGAACACGGCGTGCTTTTGGGTGGCACACTAATCACTCTGGTTTGTACTTCTCACTCTTCCATGATCATTGTCGTCTTTGGCTTGTTTCAGATATTGCATGAAAACTTTTGACACGGCCGTGGTTGATATGCTCTTGTTTTGCCCCAAGATTGGTCCAACCAATGCCTAGCTCGTGCTTGCCTTTAATTCCCGATGATTTACATTTTTTTCCCTTTGTTTCTCATTTATATATCCAATCTGGCATCCAAACCGATCTGGTTTAGACCCAAAACCTATTTTGTTCAACTCTAGTTCTATACGACAAGCATATATTATAAATAAATAGAAAGCTAGCTTAATTTTATGAAATATCACTATTACTATTAGTTTTTTAACTTTTTTTTTTGAACGTCAAATAATCTCACGTGTAAACCTACTCTTTCGAGGCTTTGTCCAAAGTCGACTCATCAACCGTCGTGAGACCGTACCCCCTGATGCGCTGGAACCGGATGGAATCTGTAAACCCTCGCCCCCTTTCGGGTTCCAACCAGGGATTAAAGCCCTAATTTGTATCTTCACTTAGTTTTCCTTCGAATTGGCCAAAGTGAGAATCGAACATGCGTCTAGAGATGTACAAAATCGTTTTTTCACAAATAGAACCGGTTTAGTTTTTGCATATGCCAAACCGGTTCGGTTTAGAAAATGGTTTACGCATAAAAGTAGTCAAACTGATCTAAACCGGTTTTAATGAAAAATACCTAAACCGCTATACAAACTGGTGGTTTAGTTCGGTTTCAGCTAACCGTTTTTTTACACCTCTACTTGCGTCTCCACTAACCAAGGACATGCCTCCACTAATATTATTTAATTAATTATTTAAAATTACTAAAAAAGAAAAAAAAATCATTTATTTATTATTATTAAAAAAAAAGGAAAAAAGATACAAATATGTAACCCCAAATTCACCGCATCTTTCTCACCTTTTGCTTTCATTCACTCATATATTTAAATTATAAATTAATAAAAATATAGAGTTAATGACCATTTTCGTCCATGTGGTTTGCTACTTTCGACGCTTCAGTCCAAAAGTTGAAATTTTGTCAATTTAGTCCTCATAGTTTTAAATATTAGCCAATTACGTCCCATCCGTCTAACAGCATCCAGCTATGCCGTTAGTTTGAGGGTATTTTTGTCTTTCTCCTTTTTATTTTGAGTTAATGGTCATTTTAGTCTCTGTGGTTTGATACATTTGCCACTTCAGTCCAAAGTTTGAAAATTTGTCATTTTAATGTTCAGTTTAATTCAGCTTTTTTTTCTATAACCGTGAAGAGCATAATCCAAGCCCAAAACCATCGAGCAACCTCCAATAAAGGTATGCATTTACTATGTCGACAATACTAATCATACCGCCTCGTATTTAGTTTCTAGACATTTCCTAAACTCTCATCCATTGTAGAATTCAATGGTAAAGTGGTCAAGGTAATTTCCTGAAACCGAATTGTACATAAAAAACTAAAAATTGTTTCTTTGATTAATGCATAATAGTTGATTTCGACCCAGATTTTCGTTACGATATATTAATCTCTAGACCCTAACTATTATGCATTCATCAAATAAACGATTTTTAATTTTTTCCGTACAATTCAGTTTCAGGGAATTGCTTTGACCACTTTACCATTGAATTCCATCATGGGGGAGAGTTTAGGAACCGTCTAGAAACTAAATACGAGGGGAGAGGGTATGAATACTGTTGTCGACAGGGTAAATGCGGACCTGTTTTGGTTGATGCTCGATGGTTTTGGGCTTGGGTTATATGCTCTTCAGGGTTATAGAAAAAAAAAACTAAATTAAATTGATAAATTTTCAGACTTTGGACCGAAGTGGCAAAAATATCAAACCACAGGGACGAAAATGACCATTAACTCAAAATAAAAAGAATAAAGACCAAAATACCCTTAAACTAACGGCATAACTGGATGCCGTTAGACGGATGAGACGTAATTGGTTAATATTTAAAACTATGAGGACTAAATTGACAAAATTTCAAACTTTGAACTGAAGTGGCGAAAGTAGCAAACCACAGGGACGAAAATGGCCATTAACTCAAAAATATAAGTAAACATTCGTTGATTGATTTTGTAAAAATTATTATCATCAATTAATCAAAGAGTTGGTTTGTTCGTTGGCGATGGAAACAGCGTACAATCCTCGTACCGTGGAAGAAGTGTTTCGTGATTTCAAAGGCCGTCGTAATGGCATGATTAAAGCCCTCACAATCGGTACTACAACCTTCATTGTTATTATTATTATTATACTTCAGTTTTAACTATATAATAATACAGGGCTTCTGTTTTAATATATTTTATATTTCTTTATTGTAGATGTTGAAGCATTTTTTCAGCAGTGCGATCCTGGTACGCGTATTCGTTTAACAATGAATTTTGTTGTTCGTTCAGTTGTGTTTGTGAACGTTGATAATGTGTTCGTTAATGTTTGTTTGTTTATGTTTTTAGATTAAACCAAAATGTATATTAACTATAATACAAATATATATGTATACACACACGGGTATTATGTGATTAATTTATATGTAAAATTAATGTATGAATATGAATGTTAAAAAATATCACCAACAGAAACTTGGTAGCCGGACTGAATCGTTGACACTGACCATCCTCGGTTAACCAAATCCAATTAAACACGCTTTGTGTTCGTGAACTGTTCACCAACAAGTTTATTTTCTTAATGAATGAACACACACATGAAATTTCGTTGGGTTAGTTGTTTGTGAACCGTACGCTTTCTCAGTAAAAGCTTAACAGACGAACATGAGCAAGGCCTTGTTTGGTTCGGTTCGGTTCGGTACAGTTCGTTTACATCTCTAGAGCTAAGTGTTCTCAAAGAAAATAAGTAGGATGCGCGTCTATATGTTAAACTGATAAATCATATCTTTTCAATGGATAAGACCTTGATACTTGAATTATAAATTTAATTCGTTATACGTATTTTTTAAAATTTAAACGACCATAAATGAACGAAAAAACACGTATTAATGTTTGTTGGTTTAGTAAAATGAACAAGGCATATGTTCATGAACGTTCGGTTCATTTTTAGGCCTAAGTAAGATGCATTCATATGGTTTTTTTGCTGTAATGTAAGACTTCATTCTAAAGTCTTTATCTTTCTCATCATTGTTTTTAAAACCTAGTGTGAATGATTCTATATTTCAAGTATCAAAATCATATGACTGATGACTTTTGTAGTTTTGTTTATAACAAGGCACAGTCTTTTAATACTTTATATTATAACAAGTTATATATGTTAATTTATTTCAGAAAAAGAAAATCTTTGCTTATATGGATTTCCCAGTGAGCAATGGGAGGTTAACTTACCTGCAGAGGAGGTCCCACCGGAGCTCCCTGAGCCTGCGTTAGGAATCAACTTTGCACGAGACGGAATGCAAGAAAACGATTGGTTGTCACTGGTTGCGGTTCACAGTGACGCGTGGCTACTTTCTGTCGCGTTTTATTTTGGTGCCAGATTCGGTTTTGATAAAACAGACAGGTGTTGTGATAGTGTTTAGCTCATAAGTTACTATTATTTATATTAATTTTAATAAAAACATAATGTGTTTAACATATGTTATGATGCAGGAAGCGTCTGTTTAATATGATTAACGAACTCCCGACAATCTTTGAGATTGTGAGTGGAAATGCTAAGAAACAGATGAGAGAAAAGTCGTCGGTGGCACATCACAGTAACAACAAATCCAAGTCAAATACTAAAGGGGTAAGATTTTAGTTTTAAGTTTTTAAGTATATATATTTATTTTAATCATTTTTTAAACCGTGTTCTCCCTCGTTCGAATCTGCAACCATCGTTGATGAAGGCTGATGAAGCCGATGTCATTGAACGAGGGAGAAAGGTTGCAGACGATTTAGGTTTATTGTCGTTTAGCAGGGGTGGGTGAAAACGGGGTTAAAAATGATTAAAATAAAAAGAAAATAAAAAAGACAAAATTGCCCCTAGTTAACGTTTAAAATAAACGGGCTAAAAAATAAACTTTTGAATAAAACTGGAAAATGTGATCAAACCTTTGGGACGATTTTAGCAGCTTACTCTGTTTGGTCGTTTTTATGATTGATGTATATAATGAACAGAGGGGGTCTGAGTTGCACGGTGAGATTGACGAAGAAGAAGAAGAGCATGGTGATACGTTGTGCGGGGCGTGTGGGGAGAATTATGCTTCGGATGAGTTTTGGATATGCTGTGATATGTGTGAAAGATGGTTTCACGGAACTTGTGTTAAGATTACTCCTGCGAAAGCCGAACATATCAAGCACTACAAGTGTCCGAGTTGTACCAACAAAAGACCGCGACCTTGAATCTTGGTGGTTACTTTTGGTGTTAAATCATGTTTTTACTAGAAAAGATTGTTGATTTTATAATGTTTGGATCTTTTGTCTTTCTGTTTTTAATTTAATCAACTCTCTTTGTTTACTATATTTAGTTACTATGCAGAATGCAATTTATTGTCTTTTTCTTTTACAATATCAATTAAATGTGCATTTGATTGTAATGGTTTAGATTTGCTTTTGGATTACTTAATTACACAAGCTACATTATCTCATTTCCTATAATCAATTAAAAAACACTTGAATACATTAACAAACATAATTGAACGTAAACGAACAGACAAGCATATTAAAATGAGTGAAAAAACAAGAAATAAATATTTAACAAACATAATTGAACGTAAACGAACAAACAAGCATATTAAAATGAGTGAAAAAACAAGAAATATATTTATTTGCTCATTTAACTAAATGAACAAAAACTTTTGTTCAGTTTGTTTACAAACCTAATAATATATTCTCTTATTTATTGAAATTTCATATATTCTCTACAAATTTGTAAAATTAGTTATGAATTGTAAGGGGAGCAGTTGTAAATGCCAACCAAATATTAAAGACTTATAAAAGTATGTATATATATATATAAAATCATCTACCTAAGAAACAAAAAATATTGTTTGTGTGTGTGTATAAAATAATTTACAAGAAAATCACAACCACCAGAAGTTGAAATCACACCACTCCTAGAATTAGACACCATATACACTTTACAGTGGGTTTGGTTTGGTTAAAAGTAACAAAACATTGATCAACAGACATAACTTAATAATGTATTATAGTACCATCATCAACATAACTTTATACAAAACCTGCACCACTAAGTAACTTAACCGTCTCGTTAGCGATAATAACATTCGGGTTCCTTACAGGTGGCTCCGCATTCGCCTTACCTTTACCCTTTGATGATATACTCCACAAACTACCACTTGACTTATCAACTTTTGACTTAAGTGGATGTTTTGCATTCTTCTTTCCCATCCCATTCGCAACCAACCACCGTGATCCCGCCTGCTGCTGTTTAGCGTTTGAACCCCATATCGTGAACCCCTTCTTATTTGACCCCGGTTCAGGTGCAGGTTCGGTTTTCACACCCGCAAGATGAACCTCTGTGATCTTGAACTGAGGGACCGGTTCACTTTCTTCAACCGAAACTTTCTTTTCTTCAACTTTTACTTCGTGGGCCTCATCTTTTTCTTCGGGTTTATTACCAATGAATAAATGGAGCTGTAAATTTTCGGTTTTGGTGGAACGAAAACGCGTTCGACTTGAACGAGAGCGAGCATAGGAGTGCCAACGGGTTCAAAGTTTCTTAACGGATCACGAAGCTGAACCATTAACGCCACGGTGAAATTATTACCCAAAAGACCGCCTTTTTTCGACCCCTTTTTACCGATTCTTGAACGCATTTGATCATTTGCATGATGAGCAGCGAGAATTCTTGAAGTTCTTTCTCTGATTTCATCCCCATCGTCGATTTCACCAGAATCCAATCTCATCCATTCATCAAGAGTAACCGATAAACCCATTATCCCATCCATGTCATCATCACCGTTACCGCCACTTTTGTTTTTCACATCCAACAACTGCAACCCACCCGTTCCTTCCAAACCCAACGACCCGTCTAAATTTACTCTTTTGCCCTCAAGAGCCGAGATTTCACCAATGCATTTTGGGCTTATGTTCGACGGTGCATCCTTATCCGACATGCCAGACTGTATTCTTAACCCCTCGATCGATAAAGCTTCGATCTTGTTC